>NC_142743.1:18115406-18347906 GCF_051943395.1 Hippocampus bargibanti
TACTATTTCTATGCACGCACGGAGAAAATTACATGCAAACAGGGTCGGATATATCGATAGTCCCGGTTATATCGAGATTTTTTCGGACTCCCTTGAATATCGATATAACGAGACTTTACTGTATGTAGTCATTACACATTTCAACCAAATAACAAAACACTTTTGCAGCAAAACTACAGCAAGGACTGCAAAGTCCTAATATACTTAAGTGCCAATTTGTTGGGAATCACCATCTGTCCACCAATGGACTGTTCCGAACCTTTACGGTCATATTCAGGAGACGACCCGACAATGACAGACGTCTATTTCACCAAAAAACTAAAATAAAAGAATGATGATGGCTTAATTGGATTGCATGTTGGCCTCGATAGGTTGGATCGGATTAAAACTTGCTCAATGAACACATATCGTTTGAGGGGTGAGGGGTTGTTTTGTTTTGTGTTTTTAAGAAGAGTTGAAATGACGTCATTTCTGCATATTTTAAACGTGTGCAACCAAAGTTTGTTCTTCTTTTTATCTCATTCACTGCCGAATTTATTCGGGAATTAAAAATATAACATGGAGCGCCATTCCCGAATTTGTTCGGGTTTTGTTTTTTGTTGCGCGGGTGCCGATTAAGCGCTGGTCAGACCTCCAGCAATGTTTTTTTTTTCCCTTTCAGGAATGGGCAGCATTTGCTTTTTGTCCATGTTAGCGCTTTGTTAAAGCTTCAGCTGTTATTAAAGTGCTATATAATCCAATATGTATGTATTGCATTGTATTTTGGAGAGTCACCCTCATTTCAAGCTTATATAACTACAAACAAAAAAAATATAACTTAGGAATTAACTATTTTTTCTGATGAAAGAAGTGAGTCTAAGGTTTCTTACGTTGCGTTGAATGTTCTAAAACTCAATATTCTGTGGGTCTTGCAATTTGAGCAAGAATGACAAAAACCCTGGCACTGTAGTGGACACGTTTTTGCACTTGTCTGGCAGTGAATGTGTTAAATTGTATGCTGCCCCACTGTCACTATTGCTATAAGACAGGGGTGTCAGAGTCGTTTTTTGCCGCGGGCCACATTGTAGATATGGTTTCCTCCCGAGGGCCGTGAATTTGGGGAAGCCATTAGAATGTTTAATCGCCTCCACATATTACATACAGAGCGCTAAATAAAATAATTAATAACTAGTTTTCAAATCTGAAGTCAAGAAAAATGACTTATTGTGGTTTACATCCAAAAATATGACATTTTGGTTAGAATTTTAGCAAGTATAATGGACAAGTTTGATTTGCTTTCGCGGGCCGAAAAAAATTATGTGGCGGGCCGGATTTGGCCCCCGGGCCTTGACTTTGACACCTGTGCTATAAGATAACCCACTATATGAAAACTCTCCTGGGCCCCATCCCCCTTCTCGACCCTTTGTATGGAGTGCCACCTACTCGCAGGGTGGTGGTGGTGGTGATGGTGATGGTGGTGCAAGTCGCCCAAAGGTGACCCCGCGCCCCCATTGTGCTCCAGATGCAGGCTCTTGTAGTGAGACTGGGAGTGGCTGGCCTCGCCCTCGCCCGGGCTGTCCGACTCATTAGCGGGCGTTAGTTTGCCGTTCTTACGTCTCCGGGGCTGATACTTGTACTCCGGGTAGTCCTTCTTGTGCTGTTTCCTCAGCCTCTCGGCCTCCTCGATGAATGGCCTCTTGTCGCTCTCGTTGAGCAGTCTGCAGGAAGGAGAACAAGGAGGGGTTTTTACTCTCCAAAGTTAATGTGGAAGTTAAAATATGCGCAAATAGCACGCGTTGGCGCCGTGCGTAAATGGAGACTCGCGTGTAATTAGATGCTCAAATGACTTCGTGGTTTGAAGCACAAATTAAACACCCTCGGACAAACAACACGCTTTAGTTTCTGTTTGTCTTTTTCCGCGTCCACCAATCTTGGCTCGTAATTTCTCCACTTTTTTTGGCGCAAATTGCGCAGGAAATTAAGGGTGACTGTGTGCACGCGGTTTTCTCCTTTCGTACAAACCTCCACAGTTTGCCGAGGGTCTTGCTGAGCTCCGCGTTGTGCAGGTGGGGGTATTGGTCGGCCAACTTCCTCCTGGCCGCCTGAGCCCACACCATGAAGGCGTTCATGGGCCGCTTGACGTGAGGCTTGGCTTTGTTTCCGTTGTTGACGCGCACCGGCATGGGCACCAGGGTCCAATCGTAGCCGTCCAGAACCTGGCTGACCGCCTCGCGGATACCGATGGGGAAACGATCGTCGTCCTCCTCCGACTTTACCGTGGATCTGTGGTCCCCTGAGCCGTCCGCCACGCACAGCGAAGTCAACTGAGGCGGAGGTCCGGTCAGAGGTGAGTCGTGACCGTGTGGAGCTCCGGCGTGGCTCGGGGAGAGCGAGTGAGCGTCGTCCGAACCTCCGGGGCTCAGTTCCGCTTCGGACATGCTATGCTCCTCTCCGGACATTTCTAAACTGTTTAGTTTGTTTTACAATAACTTTAAAATGGGTTAAAACTTTTTAAATAGACTATGTAGAGTTTGCGATGGGGCCAGTTATTGTGGACTCCTCTAATACGAAGCCATAGTGGTGCGTAAATGTGGCCAGATCCTTTTTTACGCATCGAAATCCGCTACACCTGCAACCAAACATACAATAGAATACTTATATCCAACTTTCAAATTTAAATCACTACGTTTGATTCTGATCAGTACATTTGAAAAATGACAAGTATACTCCTTAAATGGCATCTTACGTCGCAAAATTAATCGAACAGAATTAATCGAACATTTCATCAAAACACAAATCTAAAAATATATCCAGCCAATCAAGTATCGCGTAAAACTATACGTTTCATTGTCTTTAAAAAATATATGATTTAAAAAAAAAGACATAACTTACCAGGAGAGACGCACAGTGGTTCAACATGGGAGTGCGTGTGGCTGGATGTGGAGCCGATGAATGGCTGCTCTGTGTGGCGACACCGGAGCTTAAAGAGCGCCTTGTGAGAAGGACTGCAAGAGGGAGAAAAAAAGGGGGGGTTGAAAATGGAAAACATTCCCAGAGAGGCAGCATTCCAACACACACATTAGGCCGCGCCCACCATAGCGCAACCCAGCGCTTTCATTGGTTATCGTCCCGCCCTGCCGGTATTTGATTGGTCAAGAGAAAAATGGCGTTAACACTGTGGCCCGTTACGTAGGTACGTACGTCGCCGCACCGTTTCCAACCCGGAAGAGGTGAGATGTGACATGAGAGTCGCTTTAAACGAATTCACAGTGAGCCCATTTAGTGGACGGAGAAGGCCAGCTTTGTTGCGAGTGTTGACATGTTACATCAAACAAATAAACAATCATCTACTGACTTATTACATCTTGCGGCCGCATTAAATCCGAAAGGGAGGGGAATCTAAATAACCCAACTCGGCGGAGTTCTTCGGTTTGATTAGGTGTCATACAGGAAATGTCGAATTACGGTTTTTAGTCTTAAAACATCTTTGTGAAAATGACGAAAAATGAGCGAGGCAGTTGTGCTTGCTTCGATGAATAATCTACTAAAATTTACAATTAAAGTTTTCAAGATATTCGTATATTATATTGACATAACATATCCAACTACAAACAGTGACTGCCACCCTAATTAAATATCCATTGCTTCTGATTGAAGCTAAAAAAAGTCCTGCATTTACAAACTGTGAGACGAAAGTAAGTGATCAAAAGTCGTGTTCAAAAGTTGTGTTTGATTTTACGCCATATGATAAGTGACTGTTGATCAGACTGCAAATATACACTGCAAATAAATGAAAGGCATCCCATTTGGATCCCGTTTACCATTTATTTATGGATTTATAGAACCAATATTTTAATATATAACCGATCCAAATGGCTCTGATATTTTTCGTATTATAATAACGCCATGGTATTGCATAGTATTATGGTTATTTAACAGAACATCTTTCAAAAGAACCAGAAGAAGCGACAATGAACCACTCAGTGGAGGCGGTGCTACATGATTGAAATATAGAACCTTTCAAACGAATTATGAATGAAAATGTGATTTTAAAATTAATTCTAATGACTTCGATTACATTGCAAGTTAACGTACCAAAGCAAACGAGCAACAACAACGTTTTTTTTAAACAACTTCCTGTCAACAAATATCCCAGTGATGTGAATCCAATTGGTGTATGGTAATTACATTTCATATATATATAAAACATTTTATTTCTAAGCGCCTTTCAAAACTCCCAAGGACACTTTACAGTTACGGGATAAGATTTTTTTTTTCTGCAGGTGAACATCGGCAGCCATTCGCGCCATCGTTCACTTAACCCGGAAGTAACACAAACTCACGCCACTAATGTGAGTGTGTATATAGACAGACAATACAATACAATACAATACAATACAATACAATACCCACGTACAAACTCTGGAACTCACTTCCTCCCAACATCCGTAACATTGATTCTCTTCCCACCTTCAAATCCCATCTCGAAACCCACTTATTTAAAATTGCATTTTCTGCGTAGCTTTATGTATTGTTTCTATTTATAATTGTATTTTATGTATTATTATATCTATGCTTGTCTGTGACTGAAAGTGTCCTTCAGAGCTTTGAAAGGCGCTTAAAATAAAATGTATTAATACAATTTTATTAATATTAAAACAGTAATATAACACATCTTAATTTATATAGCACTTTCACAACAGCTGCAGCTGTACCAAAGCGCTTCACATAATTGCAGTCAACACAAAGCAAAATAATAAACACAACAGGAACATAAAGACATATACAGTTGTGATATATATATATATATATATATATATATATATATATATATATATATATATATATATATATATATATATATATATATATATATATATATATATATATATATATATATATATATATATATATATAACAATTTTAATAGAATTAAAGATTGATTACAACTTTGAATTTCCCTTCGATATCTGTTGAACTTGTAGGCCAAAGTGCTAAATAAACAACAAACTATTGACTCAGTTGTTCGTCTTAAAACAGACTCGTTGGTTGTTTAAGCGGACAGTTGCTGTTAAGAAGCGACCATTGAAAAGAAAGAACAGGCCCACATTTATATGTTTGTCAACTGAGGGGGGGGGGTTGTTTTTTATGCTTTGGGACTTAATTCGAATGTTCCTCTTCCTGCACGCAGAGCGAGACTGATGCTGAGCGTCTCGCCTTGCGTGACGTGGGGGATCCGTACACGCTGGAAGGCCGCGATTTGCGCAGATAAGCGTGGTCTGCTCTGGGAAGGACGCGCGCGCGCACGCACATACGACCGGTTTCCCCGCACTGGGAGCGCAACAATGACCCTTGTGTCTGTCATGGCTCTCGCTGGTCTCTCTTTGCTCTCTTTGTCTGCATCTCAGGTGAATTGTAGCCATGTGATCAAACGCCCAAGCCTCTATCCATTAACCCTCGTAAATGAAAAAATGGGGAACAAAAAGCAGTTTTGTGCTGCAAACATGAAGAGAGGAAAGGAGGGGAAAAATGATAACAGAGAGCGATGTGTGCGTCCTTTCTCCCCTTATGTCCGAGCATTGACACTCGTCGCGCACACAGAGAAATTCCTCTTCAGCAGAAGGGATGCCTCCGTCTGCCTGCTCTCCGCGTGCGACACGTATCTAATAATATACTTATATAAATTTGGATTTATGGTGATGAGGATGAGGATTGAGCTAGGGTGCTTGGTGGTGAAGGTGAGGGAGGAGGGGAAAAAAGATGAGGTGGGGTGGGGTACCTCCACGATGCCAGCACCCCACTGATCAACTCGTCGGACCAGGCCTGGAAGTGAGTTTTGTATTCCTTTTTTTTTATTGTTGCGCGTGCGTGTGTGCGTATCGTAACTTCAGGTTCGCACCGAGCACAAGGGAGGAAGCTGCGGTTTTGCTCGGAGAAGTTGACTTTATGCACTTGGATGTGCACGACCCCCAGGGAACGAACTGTGGGTCTGCGCGCGCTGTAATTACGCTCGTCACCGCAAGTGGAAGTCATTTATTTGGAGGTGGGGGTAGGGGGGGGGGCTTCTATCGAACCATTCGTTTTTATTGTTGCACTGTAACAACTTTCACTTTTTGATTCCATGTAAATTCGATTTAGAAATTAAAAGACGACATTAACATATTTCGTTTATGCATATGGGCGTAAAATGAAATGCATGTCATTCAAGTGTACTTGTTATATACACACACAAATAGAATATATTTAAATATATGCAAAAGCTAATTATTAAAGCCGACGGATGATTTGTCTTTAGAAGTAAAGTGAGCAAGTTGCGAAATAAATGTAAAAGAAAAATGCAATTATTTTAACCAAAAGGCAAAAAAAGATAGAAAAGGTAAAAAAAAACTGCAGACAAATCACCAATTTGTTGCCCTTGAATTACATTTTTACTCTTTTTGACATGGCCTGAAGTGTATCCTAAAAATGATTTTTTTTTTTAAATACACGCACATTATTTTGAATTGATGTTTTAAAATCAAAGCACTTATTCGAACTGTAATGTTCAGTTCAATGATTTAATATTTTTTTCATATTCGTTCCAACAACTCGTAAAAACAACTCCGGGCAAAATAAATTATCACTCGCGTTTTAAACACACACACACGTACGCACGCATACACACACACTACACACGCGCGCGCGAACACACACACACACGCCCGTTTTTATATGATTTCATATGTGGCCATAGGCAGCCGCATTTCTTAAATTGGCGTGCAGTATTATAGTCCCTTTAATTTTAAATTACTTGATGGCATAAAAAGAAGCAAATTGATATGTGCCCGAAGATGACGTTGATAAAATGTTTTTTTTTTTGCAGTTTGTTTTTCCTTGCCTGGGTTGTTCTCATGTTCAAGCTACAACACAGGCCTTCTTCATTCATTCGTATCACATTTAAATCTACTTGAAAAATACACCACTGCCCATTTGATATACTGTCCATCAGCACTATGCTTTAAAGGACAACCAACGTCACTTTTTTGTTTCCTAACTGACCTCAGAAAAACCTTTTATAGCATCTAAAATACCCCAAATACGCAGTATGATATTTTTATTCAAATGCAAAACACCAATAAAAATGACTTAAAGTGTCCAAAATCTGCAAAAAATTGAGCTGCGAATTGGGCATTTTCAGAAAGTCCCGCCCCCAGTTCGTGACGTCACGCCAATACGTCTTGCATTGCTGCAGAATCAAAACAATGGCTTCAGATTCGGAGAATATGCCTTCTTGTTACACCTCCAGTTATGAATATGATTCAAATAGTTCTGAAGAGGAAAGCATACATGTTTGCAATCGATTAAATAATTTATTCCGTGCCATTTTGAGGCAACATTGGGGGGAAATGTCTCACCCAAAAATAGGCAGAAAATTGCATTGTATTTTGGACAGCCACCCTCATTTCAAGCTCACATAACTCCAGACGCATATTTTTTGAGGAATTAATTAAGGATTTTTTTTCAGATGAAAGAAGAGGATCTAAGGTTTCTAACACTGTACTGAATGTTCATGTAGTCCGAAAACGCACTATTCTGGAATTCAAGTGACAATGACAAAAACCCTGGCACTGGAGAGAACGCATTTTTGCACATGTCTGGCAGTGAATGAGTTAAAGGCTTTCTGATTCTGATTCTGACACTTCTCGTCAGTGTAACCACATTAATTGCCACATTTACATTCAACATACTTAGCTCAACCCAGTTTCACTCAAGTAACTCAACCTTAAAAAATGACCTTTAAAATACAAAAGTATAGCTTTAAAAAAAGCAGCCACATGCATTTTGTGACATTTCCTTTGTGGGCCTGTTGGTCAAAGCCTTGGGGGTTGGTGGTTGTGGCTGTAAGCAAAAAAAAAACAAAACTGGAAAATAGAGCTCACATGGTGGACCAGTGCCTGTGCTAACCTGCCATGTGACTGCAGTAATGGGCCTCTCCATATCTACACACACACCAACCACAGTGTCACAAGAGTCTGAGACACTGCTCTTCCTGGGATGGGAGGGTGGGTGAGGGTCATGGGGGTGGGATGGGGGGGGGGGGATGGGATGACAGGGGTCTCATGATCCGTTGGGAGGTGAAAAGGTCACTCCAGGTACACATTCGAAATGATTTGGTAGGGGTTTTCCGATTTATGCTAGCTATATTCATTGGCAAAATATTAGACATGCAACAAATAAAAATCACGCAAATATACCATGTCAACCAAAACGACATAAAATTATCACAAAATTTGTTTTTGAATCGATTTCCACAAATTTTGCAGAGGGCAAAGCATCGGTCTGCGGAGAATTTAAAGGACAACCCACGTCACTTTTTTGTTTCTTAACTGACATCAGAAAAACGTTTGATAGCATCTAAAATACCCAAAACACGCAGTATGATATTGTTATTCAAATGCAAAACACCAATAAAAATGACTTAAAGTGTCCAAAATCTGCAAACAATTGAGCTGCGAATTGGGCATTTTCAGAAAGTCCCGTCCCCAGTTCGTGACGTCACGCCAAGACGTCTTGCATTGCTGGAGAATCTAAACAATGGCTTCAGATTCGGAGAATATGCTTTCTTGTTACACCTCCAGTTATGAATATGATTCAAATAGTTCTGAAGAGGAAAGCATACGTTTGCAATCGATTAAAGAATTTATTCCATGCCATTATGAGGCAACATTGGGGAGAAACGGATCACCAGGAAAGAGGCAGAAAATGGCGCCCAAGCTCCTGTGATGAATTAATCAGCCCGTTTCCACAGGCTGATAAATTCCTTCCATGGAGCTTGGACGCCCTCTTCTGGAGGTTTTCAGACCAAACAAGTACAGCAAAATACATTGACGTGATGGAAGGATTGTCTTTTTTTTTCGGTCAGGGGCGTTCCTTTAGTGAAGTCACGTACGGATTCGTCACCAACTCAAAAACAAGACTTCCTCAATATTCAGCGCCTTCAGAGCCTTACCCACGATATTCTATTCTATTCTATTCTATTGCATTATTCACTAATTCAGTTAAAAAAAAACGATTGTGTAATTGCCATATTGTCATCTTGTTATCCTTGGGAAATTATCTGTCTACCGTGATTTAAATTACGTTAATGTTCGCTGACATTTCGACCAAGTTGCTTGCATTGCATATAGAAAACAAAAACACCCTCTTTTACTGTCAGAGGGGAATTCCTGAAATGTGTGACGTTGGATGGAGAGCAAAGGCTGGGGTAAAAAAAAAAATAGGACAATGGTCGATAGCAAACAAGAGATGTAGATAGAAGTCAAATATTCACATGCCGGGTCACAGTCTGCATTAAATGGATGTTAATTGGCGGAGAGGCATTTCTGCTTCGCGTGCCATTGCAGTGAAAAGAATGCTGTCACTTGTTCCAAATTATGACAAAAGTGTCTGAAATGATACCGATTTTCCAGCACTCTGAATGTCATTTTGGTTGACTTGGATGAAACTCTCGGTATGAGAATTGGTTTGTTGATGAACCGACTCTCGAGAACTCTGTTGAATGTGTGGGATAGATGGTTGTTTCGTATGGAAGCAACACATGACATTCAAAAAATGTATGATACATGACAAACTCAAGCCAATAGATGAAAAATCATTACGTAGATATGTATATACATATATACATATCTGGCTAATTATCTATCTAGTTAGCTATTAGCAGCTATCAATATATATATATATATATATATATATATATATATATATATATATATATATATATATATATATATATATATATATATATATATATATATATATACATACACACACAGTGATACCTCGGTTTTCCACCATAATCCGTTTCAGAAACCTGTTCGAAAACCGAAACAGCACTTTCCATTAAAATGAATGTAAAAAAATCTTAATCCGTTCAAAATCTAGAAAACAACTTTTTAACTATTTCCTTGCATAAACCGGATAAAAACTTAATAATAGAGCTATCCCAGCTGTTTTTGGGCAAACACAGGGCACACTAACTTTTCAAACCATCCTCTGCTTGCATTAAAATCATACTATTCAGGAGATCTTAAGCAAATATGTATGTATTTTCGCAAAAATAAAACAACAGCAATATTAATGCGTCGGTCACAATGAGGAAGACGTGACATATAAGGAAGTGACGTATAAGAAAGCGGATGGTAGTCGAGTGATGCATTCAGATGCACTCAGTTTGGTTGAGAACCAAATTTTGATTGTATACCGGGGCATAAAAAATACGACATTTTTGGTTGAAAACCGAATGGGATGAGAACCGAGACATTCGAAAACCGAGGTACAAATAATTTATTTATAAGGCCACATTTAGTGAGACACAGTACAGGACATGCATAAAAAAGCAGCAGAATATATGTTTGTAGTACAGTACAAAACTCTAATGCAATAAAGTAAACAGTCCACTGTCCACATATTGGAAGCAGCAAAGTATTAGAAGAATACTTTGTTATGGCTTGATTCCTAAACACGTATCCATTTTTTTTGTGTTCTCTGTGCGTCTACTTTTGAAAATGATATGCAAATGCAGTTGTGCATTAACACTCGGGAAAGTCTGGGCATGAAGTTATTCGATGCAGGCTTCTGATTGGCTGCAGAGTATCTCAATTGCCAAACGAACTGAAATTAATGCTCCTCTCCTCTAATGCTCCGGTGCATTCACGCTGAAGTGCACTAGTTGGGCTCATTTAAAGGGCCGTTTACCTCTTTCAAAATGACGGCCACTATCATCCAATCAAAATGGCGTTCCCGACCCCTGCTATAGACTAATCATGAAATAAAAACCTCCTTAGGCTGGTGTGGTACAAGAAGCAGTCGGTCTGCACAGGGGGAATTCCAAACAGAAACTATCTCAGAGGGAAAAAAAAAATCATGTGATTGAAATATTTGGACAACCAGTTCCAGAAATTACCGGACACCTCATTAGGAGCGCATAATGAGATTTCTGAAAGATTTTCGAGGGGGTCGTATGGTTGAAGATGACTCTGTGGGGTTACCGTGACTGTGGAGCCGGAGGGCTTTACGTCATCTGGATGCGTAGGCTGTAAAGTGCTGGGGAAAAAAAAAGACAGACAAACACACAACGGTCACATTGGGAACGGGTCATGAGACGGTGACACGTGGATAAGAAATAGGCCGGGCATCTTGCTTGTTTTTTTTTTTTTTAACCCATGAAGGAAGTTGCAGGTGTTTCTGGATGATGCAGCGGGACGAATAAAAAATGATTCTGCTTTCTGACCTCTGCCCCTCTTTTTTTGCCTCCTCTTAGTTTCACCCAATGAATTAGTGCAGCTGCACCACTCCTAAATGGGTGCCGCTCTTTTTTTCCTGCTAGTGTATGTGACCCACCATGAATCCTCTCTTTGTATTCCCCCCCTCCTCAGCTCCCTCTTTCTAGTTTCTTGCGTCTTTCTCTTGGGGGTGGGGGGTGGAGAAGGGGATTTGGGTTGCAATGGCGTTAGGAGTGGTGATGTGGTGACCGTGGTAGCGATGGAGGAGGCAGCCGGAGGGAGGGCTGGATGTTGGGTTTGGGAGAGGGGGTTGATGGGGGGCAGCATAGAACTTGTTGGATTACATTCCAGTGCAGCTGTGGAGGCTGGTGCAGGCCAGAGCGGGATCATCATTGCATTGCAAAGGCATCATGAATGGACTATTGTTTGGAAAGGCCCGCATCTATTTGCGACTAACTTCATTCTGACGGGAACAGAACAACAAGCGGATGAGGGACATTTAGAAATATTTTCGGGGTTTGGGAGAAGAGAGGGGGAATGAAAATGAATGTATTTTGTGTTTATTGCATTTTAAATTAGCATTACAAAATTAAAAATTGAAAAAGTTCCTGATCTAAGGCAACCATTTAAAGGACAACCAACGCCTCCAGACAAATTGTGTCCATAATTTGTAAAATCACTTCAAATGACTTCTACTGAGCGTATTTTACAAAGATTCCACGGCATATAGCTATATTTTACGAGTTTTGTTTTCGAGTTTATGACAATCCCCACGTGATGTCACTAAAGGAACGCCCCTGACCAAGAAAGCGACACACAATGCATTTTGGGTACTTTGTTTGGTCTGAAAACTTCGTGTTGATGGCGAAATTAGAAGGAAATCACATACAGAACACGATGGTGAATCGTTGTGTGTTGCACCAAGACTACTATTTGATACTAGTTGACACACATTCCCAGCAGACAAATCAGTCCATTTCCAACAAAGCTTGGGCGCCATCTTGTGCATTTTCTGGGACGCTAGATTGGAGTCCTGACGGATCGAATTGATACGGGAGGACTTCTTTAATCAATTGCAAACATATATGCTTTCCTCTTCAGAACTATTTGAATCACATTCATAACTGGATGAGTAACAAGAAAGCACCTCCAAATCTGAAGCCATTGGTGTGACGTCACGAATAAGGGGGCGGGACCTTCTGAAACAAACTTTCTGAAGTCATATTGAAGTCGTTTTGGGACACTTGAATTCATCTTTATTGGTGTTTTGCATTTGACTAAAAACATCAGCCTGTGTGTTTTGGGTATTTTAGATGCTATAAAACATTTTTCTGATGTCAGTCAGTAAACAAAAAAAATGGTGTCGGTTGTCCTTTAAGTGAATGGCAACAGAAGCAGACACAGGTTATTTTAACCTTCTGTCATCAACATCAGATGGACTAAAGCAAGGTGGAAAAGTGTACGGTAGCCATTTTGTAATTCTTTTTGATAAATCAATGATGATATGTCCTCCAGTCCAGAGATGAAAAGTACCATCCGGATTGTTATCAGATCAAATTTTTTAAGCTTGTCAAACATTGTGCAATAATACGTGAGTATCTATTTTTTTTTTTCATGTCTCGGTTGACTGATTTGTGGAGGCTCACAGATCAACTTATCCCGACTAAGAAGAGTTACTAAACATCTCGCCAGTGTACATAAATATCATCCGGATTGTTATCAGATCAAATTTCCCAAGCTTGTCAACCATTGTGCAATGATACGTGAGAAACAATTTTTTTGTATGTCACGGTTGACTGATTTGTGGCGGACAACTTATCCTGACTAATAAGAGTTACTAATCATCCAGAACGCATTATTATGACCAGTTACTGTCAATACAATTCATAATTACGATCAAATGCTGTCCATGTTTATTTCAAACTATCATTCTATGTTATTTCTTGACAGCAATTTGTAAATCAAAAGAATCAATACGATTAAAAACAACATGGATGTCTTTTTTATTTTTATTTTGCTGTGATACAGATGTAAGAGTGATGGTGAAAAGCAGAATGTAATGGTGGTGGTGATGATGATGGTGGGAGGATAACGACATGCAAGCACAATGGCACCATTGACAGCAACTTTATGATGTTTGCGCCCTACGGCCACACATGCCAGCTTAATAGTCAGCCATGTACGGTGATTATTTTTCAAGCCTTTCAATAAAAATGTTCTCAAGGAATCACTTTACCGGAAGGGTTTGTACGTGCTTTGTGTCATTGCTGTTTATTTGCACTTTATGGTCTGTAAATAATTGCAAAATGGTGATTGCACACTTTTCTACTTCAGTTTAAATTGTTTTGCATGTTGTGATATTTTCAAGTCAGTATCCTTCTGGCAATTTTAACTTATGGGAACGGAGGTGGTATCATGTGCTATATTTAAAAGACTAATTTGTACAAAGGAAATCATGGAATTGAAGGGTAATATTGTTTAAATTAAGGCAAGGAAGAACTCTATATATATATATATATATATATATATATACACAGTAAAGTCTCGTTATATCGATATCGGATATATCGATAGTCCCGGTTATATCGATACTATTTCTATGCATGCACGGAGAAAATTACATGCAAACAGGGTCGGATATATCGATAGTCCCGGTTATATCGATATTTTTTCGGACTCCCTTTAATATCGATATAACGAGACTTTACTGTATATATATATATATATATATATATATATATATATATATATATATATATATATATATATATATATATATATATATATATGTGTGTGTGTGTGTGTGTGTGTGTGTGTGTGTGTGTGTGTGTGTGTGTGTGTGTGTGTTTTTCAAGCAGATACATGAAAAAGATATTTCAGAGCACATTAAACCAGGTGAAGTCTCAATTCCAAGCCCTTTCAAAATAGGTTGACCTCAGTCACTATCCAATTAACCAATTAGCTGATTCTGCATATGAAAGTCTGCAGACAGACAACACAGAAGAGACTTTTAATAAAATGGTCAATTTCTGTCAATATGCCGCAATAGGTAAGGTAACACCGGGAGAGATATGTGGAGCTAGCATGATGAGAAAGTCTACTAAAATGACAAGCATGTTTTTTTCGGCTGCTGTCTGTGGTTCTTCAGTCAACATCACCATTGCCGCCGTGTGCGCTAAAAACACAAGCTTCTAAAATTATTAGTTGTTAAATATTTGCGCTGTAAAGTTACACTGCAGAATGAGACATTTCAATTTATCCTCGGTCTTCTATTAGTCTCAGTACCGCGATTTATATTTTTTTGTCTCTCATTTCAGGTTCTTTACCCGTGGAAAAGTGATATTCCCTGATTTCTATAATCACTAGAATCGATGTAATCCATGCAAGCATAGTAAATTTATAATGGATATTTGAATCATTGATTCAAATGCCCTCTAAATGTGGCTGTTAACTTCAAATCATTTCAACTAACCAACAAACAATTGAAACTAACTAACTAACTAACTAACTAACTAACTAACTAACTAACTAACTAACTAACTAACTAACTAACTAACTAACTAACTAACTAACTAACTAACTACACACGGACACACATACATACATACATACATACATACATACATACATACATACATACATACGTAACAAACAAATGGATTAACCAACTAACTAACCAACTAAGTAACTAACCAACCAACTAACTAAATAAATAACTAATGAACGGACTGATTGACGAACCAACAACTAACTAAATACCTAATGCATGGCTGGGTTGACTAACTAACTAACTAACTAACTAACTAACTAACTAACTAACTAACTATGTAATGGGCAGATTAACTAACTAACTTGACAACCAACTATCTACTACCAAATAACTAATTAGATAATTAACCAACTATCCAAATAACTAATCAACTATCCCGCTAACCAGCCAACCAACTAAGTCACCAGATAACCAATTGACTAACAAACTAACCAATAAACTACGGTATCTGACTGACCATTAAACGAACTAACTAACTAACTAACTAACTAACTAACTAACTAACTAACTAACTAACTAAGCAACTAACTAATTAACCAAGCGACTGACTCTCCTGTATTTGATAGTTGTCCATGTTAAGCACGTGGTTACAGTGTCGGCTGTTGTTAAAGCGCTATATAAATCGATGTCTTGTATTTTATTGTATTGTAACTGTCAAACTATCAAACTAACTAACTAACTAACTAATTAACTAACTAACTAACTAACTAACTAACTAACCAACTAACTAACTAACTAACCAAATTACAAACAAGCAAACAAACAAGTAAATACATAAATAAATACATGTTGAAGAAC
This sequence comes from Hippocampus bargibanti, assembly GCF_051943395.1. Classification (NCBI taxonomy): domain Eukaryota; kingdom Metazoa; phylum Chordata; class Actinopteri; order Syngnathiformes; family Syngnathidae; genus Hippocampus; species Hippocampus bargibanti. The sequence goes on from NC_142743.1 coordinate 18,130,995, forward strand.
TAGAGTATACTTGCAGGAGAATATTTAATTAGTCTGTCTGAGTGAAATAAAAGAGGAAAAGAAAAGGGCCTGGGGGTGCTGAGGAAAAGACGTCCACATGAAAGACTCTGTTGTCCTCACAGACGGAAGACATGAAAGGCAGCGCGACAAAGAGACGGATGAGATATCTGGGCCAGCGAGTAAAATTTGTGACAATTTGTGAAAGCCCTCTTCGTGTCCCCTCCATTCTTTTTTATTCTAGATTATTTCTTTAAGAAAGTAATTTCTTCACATGTAAAAATGTGTCGAAGCACCTTTTTGTGTCACTGTATGATATTTGTCGCCATGTTACATTTTATGAGGGTCATTCAAGATGACCTCTACACTTTTTCGGAAATGAAAAAATTAAACTTGATGAATGTGGATGAATGTGAGTTTGGGGGGGGGGGGGTTTCATGAAGGCATTTGTAAGACGTATTCTGTCCCTGACAACTACTCATAAAATTCAGCGTACAAGGTCTCACGTTGCAAAAAAAGATAGTCTCTCTCTCTCTCTCTCTCTCTCTCTCTCTCTCTCTCTCTCTCTCTCTCTCTCTCTCTCTCTCTCTCTCTCTCTCTCTCTCTCTCTCTCTCTCTCTCTCTCTCTCGCTTTCTCTCCCTCCCTCTCTCCCTCACACACACACACACACACACACACACACACACACACACACACACTGCTTGGGCGAGTGGCAAGCGTGCAGAATCACCAGAATCAAAATGGGCGTAATGAATTGGACTCTGAGGCTGTGCGTCCATGACACCCACATAAAATATCCAATTGTAGCGTGGAGTGTGGTGTGTGTCGAATCACCACATTTCTGACATTATTGTCATGGGAATTGTTTCAATATTTGATGTAAAATAATTAGGAATCCCTGAAAAAAAAAAATGCTTTGGTGTATTGACGAAACTGGTTCACTGGTCAGCAGATACAGCAAAACAAAGCATCATTGCAAGTTGTGGTCTTTATTTTCTCATATCAGTCATATTTCTGTACACAAACTGCAAAGTGACAATGACAACTAGCGGTTTTATGCTCCTCACTCCTAATTAATTGAAGATTTGTCAACTTTTTGTATTTTACTGCATTATTGTATCAAATCAAATGGCCGACGAGTTCAGCAAATATCCATGTCCTTCGCTAATCTCAGAATTTGTGACAGCTCAGCTCATTTGAAGTTAGGGAAATTAAGAAAGAAAAGAAAGTGTAGCTCACAATCCATTCCATGATTGAGAGGGGAAAAACCCATAGAATCAGTTGCCCATAAAAAAAACCATAGAATCACCTGCAATTATAATAAAGCTTGAAGTGATATTTGAAAAATATAACTGTAATAAGAGGACTAAATTATTTTCAGCCACATCCATCCAGCACTTCTTTGACAATGGGTAAGGCTTTCGAGAATTGAATGCATAATTGCAAAAACTAAAATGGGACCAATAAGCCAATGACAATTGTATCTCTTTTTAAAAAAATAGGTCTTAATCTATTTATTTTAAAACAGAAGTTTTGAAGTCAAAAGAAAGGACTGATCTTAGCGTCCCAACTTTATGATGTGCTTCTACCAAGTCAAACCTAGTGAGACGGGGGTCATTTAAAGGGAATAAAAGCAAGTAGCTTGATTGCACATACAGTGATACCTCGGTTTACGAACCCCTTGGCTTACGAATTTTTCAGTTTACGAAAGTTACATTTATGAAAATTTTACCTTGGCATACAAACTTTATCTTGACATACGAACATTTTTCATACATGGAGCTGCCTCAATGAGTGATTTGTCGTTCGCGAACAAGCCCAACGAAATGGCAGCCGACTGTTTTTGTCCTCTATTCCCCGCAACCAGTCTTCAATTAAAGCCACATGACAGTGAGGGGGGAGGGGGGGTTAAACATTAAAGAGACAGGCAGATGACAGTGAGAGAGTTTCAACAAAGAAGGTCTTCCGGGTTATTTTGAGGGATCAAGACTGATGTGTAGCGTCACAGAAAATGCAGAAGATGGCGCCAGAGCTCCGTTGGAAATTGGTTGATTTTTCGCCTTCGAATTTTTGTCAGCGAATAGCGAATAGTTGTCTCGGTGTAACATACAACGATTCACCATTGCGTTATTTATGTGTTTTCCATCTAATTTCGCCATCAACACGGATCAACACAAAGTTTTCAGACCAAACAAAGTACTGCAAAATGCATTGAGGTGATGCAAGGTATGTCCTTTCTCGCTCAGGGGCGTTCCTTCAGTGACGTACGGTGAGGACTCGTCACCAACTCAAAAACAAGACTTCCGGAATATTCTGTGCGAGTCTTAAAACGTAAAATATAGCTGTATGCCGTGGAATCTTTGTAAAATACGCTCAGTAGAAGTCATTTGAAGCGATTTTACAAATTATGGACACAACTTGTCTGGAGACGTCGGTTGTCCAAGACTAAGTTGTGATTTAATTATAATGACCGAGCTTGGAATGTGTCCAGAGTGAGCAGTGGCTCATTTTTATGGGATAGGGTCATCCTATCAAAAACAGCACTTTTCAGCAAGAAAGATGGATACATACATGGACAATGCACGATACAGTAGTCTAAAGTGTTTTGGCGAACATGTTTGAAAATAAAAGTTTTTGAAAATGCAAAAAAAAAAGTTGTCTTTTTTTATTACAGGACCATGCAAATGACACATATTGATAGTGATACAATACACATAATACAATGTTAACAAAGTACGTCCTGCTTTATGGAAGCTGGAGTTCCGGAGATGACATTGAAATTGTGAGGGGGTGGGGGGGGGGGGTGCTGAAAGATCCATTGGGCTTTTCCAAAATTCAGGGTCAGGACCTATAATTTGTCATGGGTCACTTTATATTGGGTGACCAAGACTGAAATGCTGCAAGCTACATTATCACTCTAGCAGGGAACAATGAACAGAAGAGTTACTATGAATTAATGTTATTTACCATGAATTTGTGAAGAGTATGTGTCGAATGTTATGCCAATTTCGGTAAGTGTGGGTCTTGGTCTTTTACGTGAATGGTTTGGAGCGGAAAAATAAAAAAAAAATATATATATATATATATATATATATATATATATATATATATATATATATATATATCTTATAATCAGCTATGCCCTATATAGGCTTATTATATAATATATAATAATAATATAATAATAATAATAATAATATATAATAATAATATATAATAAAGTCTCGTTATATCGATATTCAAGGGAGTCAGAAAAAATATCGATATCCGGGACTATCGATATACCGACCCAGGCATGTAATTTTCTCTGTGCGTGCATAGAAATAGCATCGCGGACTATCGATATATCCAATATCGATATAACGCACCGTGAATGGTTTGGAGCGGGAAAAAAATATATAATAAAAAAAATATATATATATATATATATATATTTTTTTTTTTCTTTCATTCACTCAACCCGGAAGCATGATTCTATATCGTAGCTAGCTAATAAACACAACTCATTTGAAACAAAAATGTCCGATTTCATGCAGGATGACAGAAATCTCAAACTGTTCAAACAAATGTTAAATTGAACGTTGCGAAAGGGATTTGACTTGTAATTACAGTACAGTACACCATTTGTTATCGAGACAAATCATTTCGGCCTTGCCCTTTGCATTGTTTGTTTTCTTTTCTCGCTCATGGTTGTATCTATGTTTAAATCTGAGCTTTCTGCAAATAAAAAAGAAGGACCAACAGACAAATAGGCGAGCTGGCAGACAAATAAGAATGCAGAAGAGACAGAAGAAGTTTGCCCTGTGGTGCTTCCCAGGCAATTCGGACCTCTGCCCAGCTGAGTCGTGCTCACTCACACTAACACTCAGACACACACGCACGCACACACAAAGATCTTCTGTTCCTCCAGCGAGCTTCCTTACAGCTCAACAGCACACAACAGCTCATTATGGAATCAAAGACACCCCCCACTACCATCAGCACCATTACCGCCATCACCCCCGTGCTTCCCAGTGCCTAAAATGTGTCCCCTGCCAAGCACACACACTGTCACTAGCTCTGGTCGCACAGCCCCAGGCCGCCACCAAACTGTGAGGCCAAAAAGGCCAGCAGAAACACACACACACACACACACACACACACACACAACACGCACACGCACACACACACACGCACACACACACACACACACACACACACACACACACGAAAACACACATATAGACGAAGACAGCACCTCATTTCGTAGACCACTGGTCAGCCATTAGCAACCCTTAAAGAGGTCACAGAGGTCTGCACCAGAGGACAGTAGGAGAGCAAAGTGGACTCCAGAACCGGAACATACATGAGATGCCTCCTTAAAGGACAACCGACGCCTCCGGACAAGTTGTGTCCATAATTTGTAAAATCCCTCCAAATGACTTCTACTGAGCGTATTTTACAAAGATTCCACGGCATACAGCTATATTTTAAGTTTTAAGATTCGCGCAGGAAGTCTTGTTTTCGAGTTGATGACGATGCCCACATGACGTCACGTCTGGAACGCCCCTGACTGAGAAAGCGACACACAATGCATTTTGAAATCTGAAAACTTCGTGTTGATCCGTGTTAATGGTGAAATTAGAAGGAAAACACATAAATAACGTGATGGTGAATCGTGTGCTGCACCAAGACTACTATTTGTTACTAGTTGACACAAATTCCCAGCAGACAAATCAGCCCATTTCCAACGGAGCTTGGGCGCCATCTTGTGCATTTTCTGGGACGCTACATTAGAGTCCTGATGGCTCGAATTGATACGGGAGTACTTCTTTAATCGATTGCAAACATTTATGCTTTCCTCTTCAGAACTATTTGAATCATATTCATAACTGGATGAGTAACACGAAAGCATATTCTCCGAATCTGAAGCCATTGTTTTGATTCTAGAGCGAAGTAAGACGTCCTGGCGTGACGTCACGAACAAGGGGTGGGACCTTCTGAAACTTGCCATCTCCAAGGTAATTTTGAAGTAGTTTTGGGACACTTTAACTATTTTTTATTGGTGTTTTGCATTTGACTAAAAACATCAGCCTGCGTGTTTTTTAGATGCTATAAAACATTTTTCTGATGTCAGTTAGGCAACAAAAAAATGGCGTCGGTTGTCCTTTAAGTCACAGTAACTTATGTGATCATATGAAAATTGTCAGGGGACATAATGAACTAAAACTGAGCAGCAGCGGGAGGCGAATTAGAGCATTACACTTAATTATGCTCAGTTGGAAACCTGCCTACGAGTGATGCTAGTTAGGAGCACAAAAGAAGAAATCCGGACATGTGACCCACATGAATTGCCTGAACCTTTTATCCCAAATGAACATTTTACCTCCCTTCTGATCAAAGTCAGTGGGGCCGGACTGTCAAATTGTCTTTGAAAGATTATCCAGAGCCATTATCCTGTGTCGTGGGGTGTGCAAGAGGGAATTGTAATCATTGTCAGCAATGAAGAAATTGTGACCCCCCCCAACAACAACAAAAAAAAGACCACAACAAACGTGTAGCAATCTTAATATATTCTCTGTCTTTTTTTATTATTGATTGGGAATGAAATGTTATAATTGAAAAAAGTGGAAAACTGTTTAAAAATATATACACATGTATATATTTTTATACTATGACTATTACTATACTATACTATTTTTTATTTCATTTTATTTTCATAGTGGTAGATTGCAGTATCATTTCCAAACACACTGTGATCACATTCATACAAAAATTGCCTTGTGTTTTTTTAATTTAATATTGATTCATCTGTTATATCAACATGTTATGTTCTACAATCTAATTTTAATTTTATTTGAAAACCTTTTTGGTAGTGTCACTAAATATTATTAATGTATAACTGCAATAAATATTTTTTAAACAGCAATAAAATAAACAATCAACATGAACTCGTATGGGTGGCAGTCTGGTGGGAAATAGTTTAGTCATTCTTTAAACAAATATGCAAAATTATGATTATTACATTTACTACAAAAACAAACACTTTAAAATGCGGTAAGGACCATGTTAAAAAGAATGTTTTGCCATATTTTTCATAGATGAGATTTCAGTTTTCACTGTCAATGTTGCCTTTCAGCCACATGAGGGCGCTTCTACTACAGCCATTTAAAAATTCACTGCTTGCTGTCCATCATCTCAACTGCTTATCCTCGCGAGGGTCACGCATCTCCCGGAGCCTATCCCAGCCCTCTTCTGGCAGAAGATGTGGGACACCCTGAACAGGTTGACATCTGCTTCCTGTCATCATCCTTCTTATTTTGTTCGATATGGTTTTCCTACCACGTGTCACGTGTCCTTCCTGTGATCTTCCTCATCCCATTTTGTTCATGTATTCAATCATCTTTGCCCCATTTTCATCATTTCCCTCAGGAAAAATGGGCAAGGGGTTATATTATTGCACTTGTTTGTCATATTCATCTCACTTTGTTATTTTGGTTCTTTGTCCTTCTTATCCTAATCGTGCCAACCTGGTTTGGGGGGGGGGGGGGGGGGGGCTTCCAGAGCTGAATTGCCCTGGTTTCTTTTGGATATAATTTACACATAAGTGTCAGCAGCATTTTATTATATACCATGTTGTGGTTTCAGAGCAACAGAGTTCGGGAAATTATATACTGTATTTTATCTAAAACCAAACGTAAGTCTTCATCAAAAAGGAATCGTTCTTTTTTTAAATCATGAATATGATCTTTTACAAATGTAAATAAAAACACTGATTAGAATATACTTCTGGTTATACGCATTTATTTTTGTTATTTGCTTGTCGTCGACACAGGTAAACGAAGGCTATCCCAGCTGACTTTGGGCAAGAGGCAGGGGACACCCTGTAATGGTCACCAGCCAATCTCATTCGACACGTAGACAAAATTCCATTCGCAGTGACATTCACTTGTGTGCGTTTGTAATACTGGGTGTGAAAACCGAAGCTTCGGGGATATCAATGCAAACTCCACACAGAAAGAACTAAGATTTGAACTCCATTGTGAGACAAATAAATGCCGTTTTCTTGTCTTCTCTAACAAAAGACGGAACGAATATAATATCTCAAAATATAATGAATGAATTACCGGTATTAACATTTAAAAACACAATTATTAAAAATACACAGCATTAAGAAAAGCTTTACACCCCCCCCCCCCCCCCCCCCACACACACACACACAACGTAACATTGACAGCTAGCTCTTGGCTACTAAGACATGCTTACGTTATTAGCGAGGAGATATGCGGTGGCGCTTCACTTTCCGAGGTAATGTTATATTGTCGAGTACTGTAGCCTTAAACTTTACACTACTTCCCCACCCCAGCCCTTCACATTTTTTACAGTAGAGGCATGTCTAATTCTTGAAATGTGTTTTCTAAATCGAATGTGGGTAGGTAGCCAGCTAAGTTAGCCATTCACAGCTTTTGTTTTTTATCGGCAAAAGTTAAATGTAAGGTGGTATTGTAGATATATTTCTTGGTGATTGACTTAAAAAACACAAACATTTCCCTTGTATATTACAAAACATATATTTTCATACCTTATTTGCTTTATTCCATCACCAGGAGAAAGAACAGCGATGAACAAAATGTTGCCCTGTAATAATGTGTGGATTGGTTTCCTCACAAATATCGTAACAAAACCTCGCTTTCGCACTACGGTGCTTGCCGAGATTCAATCGTCTTTAAAATAAACTGAAAGTAAAGAAGTGTCCTTCCACCTGTAAGAAAGTGTGCAAAATGTTCAAGCAAGAACAAGTCGTATAATTATAATGCAACAGCAAATACTGTTTTTATTCGGTGCTTAATCATACAAAACAACACACTGTGTTTGTATCTACTGATAAAAGAAGAATAAAGTGCATTTTCCTCTTCTGTACAGTACATGTTTTAAAGTTACTTGAATTCTATCTTAAAGGGGAAGTCAACACAAAAATTTACTTCACAGTATTTTCTATGCAACTTTATTTGTCTAAATATGGCATTCTGATTCATATTGTTTGTGGAATATGAGTCAGGCAGTGAAATCCACCTGTTTTTTGTCCATCTCAGGAGGCGGCCCTTTTGCCACCTGCTATTGAGTGAAAATGAGGTCTCAGTTGCTCCGAGCTCGGGTAACAACCAATTATGGGAACAGGTGAGCCACCTAGAATGTGGTATTGAAAAGAAAATTTGGGGGTTGACTTCTTAGCCCCTGGATTTTTTTTCTGCTGTTGCAACTCTTCTTTTTTGTGATGTTAAAAGAAGAAAAAAATGGTTTTAGCTGTGAGAATACATGCTTCATGCTGCCATTAAGAATGTGTTCACACTTCAACACAAACCTGGTTTCATTCCGTTAAAAAAGGAATTCTAGTGTGATTTCGTTTGATCATATATCAATGATACCATTTATGCCAAACAAGCAACACCAGAAACGGGTGAACCACTCATAAAAAAAACTTCTGATTTTGTTAGCCAACACACGTACAAAGTAGCTCTTGATGATAGCTGCTTTCAACCAAGTGCCATTGGTCAGTTTTTAAACAAACTCAAATTTGTTCCTTTACCCCTCAGTGCAGTTCCTTTTCTCAAATACAGTAAAGTCTCGTTATATCGATAACGGATATATCGATAGTCCCGGTTATATCGATGCTATTTCTATGCACGCACAGAGAAAATTACATGCAAACAGGGTCGGATATATCGATAGTCCCGGATATATCGATAGTCCCGGTTATATCGATATTTTTTCGGACTCCCTTGAATATCGATATAACGAGACTTTACTGTATTCTAAATGGACAATACTAAATCTGGCATGGTTTGGTAACGGTAATTCAATTAGAGTGTGTCCGATCCATGCGCACCAAATCCAGCAGACATTTAAACAGCTTCTTCCCCCAAGCCATCCATTAACTCTTTGACCTCTTTGAACTCTTTCAACAGTAGCCAAAATGGAACTGTATAGTGCCACTTAGCAGTTTTTTTGACGACGATACTAGTGCAGCGTGTTCTACCGGAATAAAATTCCTTGTGTGTTCTACATACTTGGCAATAAAGATGATTCTGATTCTGATTCTGATTCTGATTAAAATCTTTTCAGCGCATACACTAAATCTCTTTCCTTTTTAGAACCCTGTGCCTTTGACTGAACAAAAATAACGAGGTTGAAGACACTTGAAGGTTTGTTGTGGTGTATATCACGTCGCTTTGTTCGGTTTCTTTTTGTTTTGTTTTGATTTTTCTACCTTGTGAGTAATAACTGAAAAAGGAAGGAAACCAATGACTAAGATTACAAATCCAGTGAATGATTTGCACAGGAGAAAGTGTACTACAGGTGTGATAGCACCCTAATGTCATATTAGTACCAGCTGTATCTGATGTATGACTCTGAACTAAATTGATCTGTCTCATTTTGAAATAATAGCACACTATATTTACAAAATAAATAAATAAAATCATGGAATCAAGAACAGAAATGTGATTCATTCAGAAGATCATACACGGGTTATTGTGACAAAAACAAGACAGTCTTTGAGATGAGCTTGGTGATGGAAGTTAATCAATGCCTCGGTTGATCAATATAGATGAAAATGTACAATTTCAGAAACCAGAGCTAGCTGAGACACGAGCTTATACCACACCTGCCAAAAAAGTATTGTTTCTCGTCATCACATGTTCAAAAAGTGAAATGACTCTTGAATTCACCATTCGTGCAAAGCTTTGGTTGGACACGTTCCACAAGAATGTTGGCCTTTCATTTGCCTTTTTAGACTCCAGATTCCCGACTGATGTATAAAGGTAGACCGGTCTGCAGTTTGTCCAGAGCGATCTGGTTCTCGGTTTCCAGCATGCATAGCATCTCAAGCATCTGCTCCTTGACAAATGTCTCCTTAAAGCCTACGGGAAGGTCATGTTGCAAACTTGCTGCTCGTTCGCATTTAACCCCCAGGCTGCCTGCCTCCCCTTCCTCTTCATCGTCTCCACAACAAAGTGCAACTTCATTCTCGTAACAGAAAGCGCTCGGGGAGTGGAGGCCGAGGAGGTGGCGGGCTGCCCTCGGAGCAAAGGGGGATGGGGACGGCGAAAAACTGGAAGCGGAGGATGAGGGCGGCCGTCCGTTACCTTCCTTTTGATTGAGCTCCCTGGCACTGCAATGTGGTGTTGTTGGCACTTCGTATGTCTTGTGGAAGTGAGAGTAGTCCACATGATAGCGGTTCCCCTTATCGAAGACCACCGGTTCAAAGCGGTGACCCCACAAGATCTCCTTGGCCAAATAGGAGCTACGGGCTTGAGTGGTCATCGCCGTGGCTTCAACCATACCTTCCAGGATGACCACAATCTCAAAGTCTTCCTTCTGAAGGTCGGCACAGCTCAGGTCATACAGAGGGCTGGTCTTGTTGATCTCGTGGACCACCACAAGTGGCGAGACTAGAAACAACCGGTCCAGACCGTCATCGTAGCCGACGTCAATGTCTGTCTGCTCTAAAGGAAGGTACTCACCCTCTGCTGTCACTTTGGGCTTAATGAGCTGGGCACGCACATGCGCTTCCACAATGTGGCTCTTGCGCATATTCCCCAGGCGCCACATGAGGCAAAGTTTCCCGTCCCGCAAAGCGATGACGGCGTGATGTGAAAAGAGCAGAGTCTGAGCACGTTTCTTGGGACGCACCATTTTGGCCATGATGGTGCCTATCATGAATGAGTCAATGATACAGCCCACGATGGACTGCACCACCACGGTCACCACAGCCACTGGGCATTCTTCGGTGACACAGCGAAAGCCATATCCAATGGTAGTTTGTGTTTCTATGGAGAAGAGGAAGGCCCCGATAAAGCCTTGGATGTGCAGGATGCATGGATGCCATTTGTCCTGTCTGTCCTCTGCCTTGCTCTGAGAGTCTCCTTCTTTCACGGGGAAGTGAAGGTCAAAGTCTCCATGAACCAGCGCCACTCCCCAGAAGACCAGACCAAAAAACAACCAAGACAAAAGGAAGGTGGCGGTGAAGATGAGCAATAAATAACGCCAGCGTATGTCCACACAGGTGGTAAAAATGTCAGCCAGGTAGCGACGTTGCTTATCCTCCATGTTATCAAAAACCACGTTACACTGGCCGTTCTTTTTCACAAATCGGCTACGCAAACGACCCGTGCTCAGGTCGACGTCAGCGTGTCGACATGACGGCGAAGCCTGGCAGCTGTTGTGGACAATTGAATCATCCGTCACTCTCAGAGACATAGCCCCCCGTCGTTCTTCGCCTGCAGGACATTTTCCTGCTCCTTCATCCTCGGCTTGCATGCACGACCCGGTCAGGGTCTGCTGAGTCAGAGGACTGTGGCCATTGTGGAGGCCCAAAGCTGAGATCTTCAGGGCATCTTCGTCCATGGAAACAATGCTGTATCTGGAAAAACAGAAGAAGAGTGTGTTCTTGTGAACACTGAATGTCTTCCGGTCTCTCCCAAACTTTCAGTTGTATTGCAAAACCTGACGAGTTAAACACACAGGAGTCATCCACCCCTTTCTAATAGCCTGTCCTGTCATAGGGAAGTTAAAGTACATCTCAGCAGTTTGGTGACCCGTCTCAATGGTCCGTCCGCTGACCCGAAGGTGGAAAAAAACTGCCAGAGACCAACAAACGTCTGCAATCAAGTATGGCTTAACTTTTTTTGCTTGATTATTCAAAAACCCATTTGCATAAAACCTTTTTTCAATAATAATAATAATACATTTCATTTATAAGCGCCTTTCAAAACTCTCAAGGTCACTTTACAGTCACAGGATACAGTATTTTTTTCTGTAGGTGAGCAGCGGCAGCCACACGCGCCAGCGTTCACTCAACACGGAAGTAACTCAAATAGATAGAAAGCTAACCAGCTAGCTAATAGATAGCCAATAGCCAGTGAGCTAGATAGCTATATAGCTAGCCAAATAGCTAGATAGCTAATAGATAGCGAGCCCGTGAAACAATATAGCTAGCTAAAGATCTTTTTAGTTAGCTTTTGTAGCGCTAGCCAGCTAGATATCTATATTTATGTCTATTTGTTATCTATGTATTTAACTATGTATTTAATTACAGTAGTGAAATTGGCTTTTTTTTGCTGTGTCAAATTTAGAAAACAAGTTTGCTAGGTATATCAAGGGTGTCACATGGGAAAATGAAAAAAAAAAGTAGAATAACATTTCAGAAGGTCCCGTCCCTTTCCTCTGAAGAGGAAAGCATATATGTTTGCAATTGATTAAACAAGTCTTCCCGTATCAATTCGATCCGTCAGGATTCCAATGTAGCGTCCCAGAAAATGCACAAGATGGCGCCCAAGCTCTGTTGGAAATAGGCTGATTTGTCTGCTGGGAATTTGTGTCAATTAGTATCAAATAGTAGTCTTGGTGCAACACACAACGATTCACCATCGCGTTATTTATGTGTTTTCCTTCTAATTTCGCCATCAACACGGATCAACACGAAGTTTTCAGACCAAACAAAGTACCCAAAATGCATTGTGTGTCGCTTTCTCGGTCAGTGACGAGCGCGAGTCTCAAAACGTAAAATATAGCTATATGCTGTGGAATCTTTGTAAAATACGTGCAGTAGAAGTCATTTGAAGTGATTTTACAAATTATGGACACAACTTGTCCAAAGGCGTCGGTTGTCCTTTAACAGTCTGCGGTCTACTTTTTCAAGTTTGGTATGTACTACACATTTCCTGTATCATACCTGTTGACTCGCACTGCTCCCATGGCAATGGTGATCATCAGTCTATGTCTGCAAGGGCAGTAATGGAGGTTGGGACGGGCAGTTCCAACCATGAAAATACTGTTGCCGGACTGAGATGCACTGTGAGCTCAGGTGGGTCTTGCATTTGTGGCCAGCGGCTTCTCATGACATTTTCTGAGAACAAAAAGAATGCAGAAAAAGTATGACCCTGGAGAACGTATTCGAAAAAAGACAGCCATTTTTGATTACACAAGTAAAAAAAAAAACTATTCACCACGACATACCTGGGTTACAGTGCAATAGTTTGGGATAAAAAAATAATAATTAGCAGAAAAACCTATCTTGTGACTATAAAGTGTCCTTGAGAATGTTGAAAGGTGCTATTAAATGAAATGAATTATTATTATTATTATTATTATTATTATTATTATTATTATTATTATTTTGTTTTGACTTTTGCTTTTTAAATGACAGGGGAAGTCATGCGCCTCCACGTGTCTTAGCACGGTATTCTGATTCATGTTGCGTTTAAGGAACATGAGTTAAGCAGAAAAATCCACCCATTTGTTTTCTATATCAAGGGCGGCCACATTCCAAATTTATTTCAGATAAAAAATTTATCATAGGTGCTGAGTGTTCTCTAAATGACTAATCACGGACATCTGTTTTATGAAGCTGAGCCGTGATTGGTTGCACATTGCAACTATGATGTCATTTTCAAAATGGCCACCCTCTAGAAATGCAATATCAACTTAGTTAATATTAGTTTCGTACTAATTAGATTAGATTTGTTTGTTTTTTTATGTACGGAGATTCATTGCATTTATGATTAAATAAAAGGTCACAATGGGTTTTGTAAAATAAACTGCAGTTCTCAAAGGATTGTTTACATAATTATACATACATATTGATTGATATAGTGCTTTAACAACAGCTGAAACAGCAACAAAGAGCTTAACATGGACAGCTGTCATACACAGGAAATAAAGCAGTAACAAAGTTAGTAGAAAGCACCAGGGAGTGGGCAGTGAAGGGGCTTGCAGAATGTTCAGTGGCAGGTCATTCCAGAGAGTGGGACCAGCAATGGAAAAGACTCGATCCCCTCTGAGCCTCCGATTAGTTTTTGGCACATGTAATAATGTGTTGTCAGCAGACTTGAGGCGTCGGGAAGGTGTGTAGAGGTGGATGACCTCGGAGAGGTAAGGAGGAGTTTTGAAGTACTTTTGGGACACTTTAACTCATTTTTATTGGTGTTTTGCATTTGACTAAAAATATCAGCCTTCGTGTTTTGGGTATTTTTGTTGCTATAAAACGTTTTTCTGATGTCAGTTAGGAAACAAAAAATGGTGTCGGTTGTCCTTAAACAGACATGAAATTGGTTACTTTTTAAAAATAAGAAAAATCCGGTTGGTGCCTGAATTTTAATGATTTCCCAAAATACGCAAATATTCAACCAAGTGCCCTAATGCACGGAGGTAGATATTTTGTGGATTGAAAGCTTATTGATCAGATTGTTTTTAGCGGTTTGCCTTTAGGAGCTTTGGGCCAACCAGGCTGTGGAAAACCAGACGGGCATCGGTGGGGACAAAGGTTTAAAAAGACATATATCAGTGGTAATCTACTGTTAGAGGAACAATTGATCTGCTGGTTGGCCCGATGACAAGGTTGTGGGGTGATTTTGTCGGGCTTATTATGTCAGAAGCAGCAGAACCAAAAAGACACGGTGGTGTTGTATAACCAATAGTGGGTCAATCGCGTGCAATCCGAAAGGGCACCGATGACTCGTGAATCACTTTGATGTGAGTGTGTTGTGTTTGAGCAAATTAATGGACGGTCTGGGGAATATTTCCAACAACTGCAGTTTAAAAGCATTTGTTCGATATCCGTGCGGAATCATCAACAAACAATCTCCCATACATGCGAAAGCATTCAAAGACTCTCAAATACGCATCTTGATGGGATTTAGTGTCATGTAATGCGTGTGAAGCTCCCAGACTTCTTTTCCTGTTGTTGCACCAAGGACAGATGTCGCCAACTGGCTGCTGATTGGCCGGATCCTGAGTGATTTTCAACTAGATAATCTCCCTACAAAAAAGATGACGTCAGCGCAACGGCATCTGGAGGAACATTTTCTCCGCATGAAAGCTCGGCTTTTTTTTTTTAACTTGACAAAGTTTAAAGAAGAGCAGCTCTGTAAGTGAACTGATAGCAACACGCAAGTGCATAAATCACACATCAACTGCTGATCAAGTGTTGCATTTTAACTGTGCGCCGTGGGAACAAATTTTTTGATGACTATTTAAAGGACAACCGACGCCTTCGGAAGAGGTGCGTCCATAATTTGTAAAATCACTTCAAATGACTTCTACTGAGCGTATTTTACAAAGATTCCACCGCATTTAGCTATATTTAACGTTTTAAGACTCACGCTGAATATTCAGGAAGTCTTGTTTTTGAGTTTGTGACGATTCCTGACGTGATGTCACGTCAGGAACGCCCCTGACCCAGAAAGCGACACTCAATGCATTTTGGGTACTTTGTTTGGTCTGATAACTTTGTGTTGATCCGTGTTGATGGCGGAATTAGAAGGAAAACACATACATAACGCGATGGTGAATCGTTGTGTGTTGCACCAAGACTACTATTTGATACTAGTTGACACAAATTCCCAGCAGACAAATCAGCCCATTTCCAACGGAGCTTGGGCGCTATCTTGTGCATTTTCTGGGACGCTACATTGGAGTCCTGATGGCTCGAATTGATACGGGAGTACTTCTTTAATCGATTGCAAACATTTATGCTTTCCTCTTCAGAACTATTTGAATCATATTCATAACTGGATGAGTAACACGAAAGCATATTCTCCGAATCTGAAGCCATTGTTTTGATTCTAGAGCAAGGCAAGACGTCCTGGCGTGATGTCACGGACAAGGGGGCGGGACCTTCTGAAACTCGCCATCTCCGAGGTCAATTTGAAGTAGTTTTGGGACACTTTCAGTCATTTTCATTGGTGTTTTTCATTTGACTAAAAATATCAGCCTGCGTCTTTTGAGTATTTTAGATGCTATAAAATGTTTTTCTGATGCCAGTTAGGAAACAAAAAAATGGTGTCGGTTGTCCTTTAAAAAACTTACCCTATGACTGTAAAGTGAACTTGAGAGTTTTGAAAGGCACTTATAAATGAAATGTATTATTATTATTATTATTATTATTATTATTATTATTTACAGTGCCAATCACAAAAAAACTAATACAATCAAATAAAATTAAATATTTTACTCTAAATGCATGTTAGCTTACAAGTTTCAGATCTGTTTGCGTTATTTTTTCAAGCTACAGTGCCTCCAAAGAACTTTAATGCCGGTAATATGTAATTGTTGTTTGCAACAATCAAAACTTCATTCTATTTACGACTGACTTGATCTTTATGTTTCACTTCAAGTCAAGGCAAGACATTTCGCAGCACATATGCATTTGTTTCAAAAATTCTAAAGACCCCTGTCTTTGAGAAATTAGTCGTCGGCACAGGAACAGTTGTCTTCCATTGATTAGGCGAAATCCCTGCCTTGTGTGTGTTTGTCGAATTGTGTTACTCATTTAGAAGGTAGAAACTCTTTGGACACTTGGTTAAATACTTTTAGCATCTCTTCTTCTTCTTCTTTTCCTTTCGGCTTTTCCCTTCAGTGTCCTCTATCTAACCTGGTTTTGTGCATTCCTCTTCTCTGACACCAGCTACCTTCATGTCATCTTTGACAACATCCATAAACCTCCTATTTGGTCTTCATCTCGGTCTCCTACCTGGCAGTTCAAGGCTTTTAGCATCTCTACGTGGATAAATAAACATTAAAATGAATGAACTCATTCAATGCTATTCATAAATTTATTCGGGAATTGAAAATATGACGTAGAGTGCCATTCCCGAATTCGTTCAGGTTTTGTTTTTTCATGCTTGGGTGCTGATAAAGCGCTGGCCATGGCGTCTAGCAATGTTTTTTTCTTATCATCAATGGGGCAGCATTTCCCTTTTTTACCATGTTAATGCTTTTTTCCAGCTTCAGCTGTTGTTAAAGTGCTATATAAACCATTATGTATGTATTGCATTGTATTTTGGACAGCCACATATACGTATCTCCAAACCCATATAATTTATGAATGAACTCATTGTTTCTGATGAAAGAAGATAGTTTAAGTTTTCTAATTCTGTATTGAATGTTTATGTTGTCCTAAAACTCAATATTCTGTGGCTCCTGGGGTTCAAGTGACAATGACAAAAAACCTGGCACTGGAGTGGACACATTGTTGTACATGTCTGGCAGTGAATGAGTAAATAAACATTGTAAATGTCTC
This sequence comes from Hippocampus bargibanti, assembly GCF_051943395.1. NCBI lineage: Eukaryota > Metazoa > Chordata > Actinopteri > Syngnathiformes > Syngnathidae > Hippocampus > Hippocampus bargibanti. The sequence goes on from NC_142743.1 coordinate 18,148,052, forward strand.
TACTGCGAGATTAATAAAGGCAATCCAATTCCAGCCAAATTTAATGATTCTCATTTTGATTGATTTAACGATATGCTAAATTTTATGTCACGTGGAGAAAAGTGCTCTTATAATTTGCTTGTCGTGTTGGTAAAATATTACAAATAGTTCAAGAGCACAGCAAACAACTGCAAAAATAAGATGTCCATTCAACCCAAATTGTGAGTGAGCAAACCGAGAGAAGTGAAATTGCAGGACATGACATGAATAGGCAACCACGTGATCTAATCAAGACTCATCGGGAGAAATCCCTCACGCTTGACGTCAGCTTTATTCAAATATGTCAGCGAAACCAACGTAATCTCATGCGAAGCAAAAGATGGCGAAAGCCCCGGTCAAATACCAGATTACTAGGCCTCATAATCTCTCAGTCCAAACAACAATATGAAAGGTGGTTGCCGCAAGACCCACTCTGAGCTATCTAGTGTCATCTGAGATGGAATGATGTGATCGGAGGGATAATGAGAAGTGAGGACATAAAGGACAGAAATGATATATGACGGAAAGAGACTTCATGAGAAAAATGAGATGCTGACAGATTTGTACCAAGTGTAAGGGGGGAAGAAAACAATTGAGATTAAGATGAAGAGATTATGACATCAGCGCACGTTACTGGATCTAATGGCATTTACTAAGAAAAAAGGAAAAAAGAATGAAAGTGTGAAAGAACCCGCAATGTTTTCAAAGGGATGATGAAAATACAAAGTATTTTTGATCACTTTATGCAACACTTTGATTCTCTTAAAAAGCCAGAGTATGACCTCGACAATAGCTCAAATTATGAAAACATAAAAAATATATATTTATGCACTATAAAGTAAACAGAATAGTTCGTCTGTGTAGGATCTCAGTAGTATAGGAGAGGTCCATCGATGAAAAGGTTTCTTCAGCCGTCAACTGTACTTCTTTGAAGGTGTCGGACGTTTTGCTCCTCACACGAAGAGCTTCGTCAGCGAACTAAAAGTGTGCTGGTAACGCCGGCCCCATTTATATCCCGAATGCACAGAGATGGTGGTGCCAGACTTCTGCACTGATAGGGCCGTGCTCTAGAGTTGGGGGACCAGTGGACTACTCCCTGAAACTAATCTGACTACTTCTTTTGTTCTCTCTGATTACCTATAATGTTCTATGCCTCTGGTATCACCTCTTCAGCATGAATAAGCCTACATGGTAACGACCGAAGAAGTCTGTTGTAAGCACGATCTAAATTAAACTTCTATATAGGGCCAGAGTTACCAGCATAACTTTAGTTCGCTGATGAAGCTCTTCGGATGAGGAGCGAAACGTCCGACACCTTCAAAGAAGCAATCATGACGGCTGAATAAACCTTTTCATCAATAAACAAAGAGTATAATCTCCTTTGTTTTCGACATCTCTACAATGGGAACAGCTGAAAATTAAACGACTCTAAACTATTTGACCTCATAAATACAATCTTAGCTTCCTTTCGTTGTGTGCACTTCTTCTAAATTCTATTGCAGGTGCATTACGTGTGCTGTAAACCATGCAATTGGTTTGTGATAATTTGTGAACACAGTTTCGATGATTTTTTTATGTTTGGGTACTAGATGCATGCATGGCACTTGAACAATCCATTTCTGGTATGTATAAAAAAATTAACAATACATGCTCATACTGTGCCATTTTAACACAATTGTGTGATATGTTTAAAGGACAACCAACACAATTTTTTTGTTTCCTGACATCAGAAAAACGTTTACAGCATCTAAAATACCCAAAACACGCAGGTTGATATTTTTAGTCAAATGCAAAACACCAGAACCCGGAAGTGGCCAGTTTCAGAAGGTCCCGCCCCCTTGTTTGTGGTGTCACGCCAAGACGTCTTGCCTTGCTCGATAAGCAAAACAATGGCTTCAGATTCAGAGAAGATGCTTTCTTGTTACTCATCCAGTTATGAATAAGATTCAAATAGTTCTGAAGAGGAAAGCATACATGTTTGCAATCAATTAAAGCATTTATTCCGTGTCATTTTGAGGCATCTGGACAGAAATGTAGCACTCAAAAAAATGCAGAAGATGGCGACAAAACTCCGTGGAAATGGGCTGATTTGTCTCCTGGGAATTTTTGTCAGTGAATAGTTGCAAATAGTTGTCTCGATGCAACACACAACGATTCACCATCGCGTTATTTATGTGTTTTCCTTCTAATTTCGCCATCAACACGGATAAACACCAAGTTTTCAGACCAAACAAAGTACTGCAAAATGCATTGTGTGTCCTTTCTCAGTCAGGGGCGTTCCTTCCGTGATGTGACGTCAGGAATCGTCACCAACTCAAAAACAAGACTTCTTGAATATTCAGTGCGAGTCTTAAAATGTAAAATATAGCTATATGCCGTGGAATCTTTGTAAAATACGCTCAGTAGAAGTCATTTGAAGCGATTTTACAAATTATGGACACAACTTGTCCGGAGGCGTCGGTTGTCCTTTAAACAAATTCAGGGTGAGTGAGACTTTATACATTGTCTGGATGACTTTTTGGGTTTAAGTACATTTTCCTCACACTGGTAACTAATTAGGAACCCTTGCTTGGAAGTTTGACAAACTGACATAACACAAGTTGAAAATGACAATGAAGTTTCCGTCATCGACTGCAATCAATGGTTCAAAGTATGCGGGCGCAAGTGATGATGGGTGCAGCTCGCAGACAGAAGCAGCATGTGTGACGTATGTGGGCCTGAATGGGGCCACGGGAGCTGTCCGGTGCTGAAAATCGATGCACGGCCAGCAGGAACAATCGACAAGTGTGGGGGGGTCGGAGCCCCAACTCTTCCCATTGCTGGAAAATGATTTTGCCCATTCAGATTATTTTCACCTCACCCTGTTTACACTGGCCACACGTTTTTCAGTCGACTTACTCAACCAGATGAACGTTTTGTTGAATTATCGATCCACGTGTTTCTGAGCGTTTGCTTTTTTACGTTTTTTTTTTTTTTTTATTGGAGTTGAAATAGAAGTTTGAAACACTTTTTATATTTTTGTATTTAGCGCATGAGTGAGTTGAATGCATCAACTTGGCAAGATATAACCAAAGCAAAGTGCATGTAACCAGCATGTAGGACATATTTACAATGAACAATCGTACAACTAAAATATGACACTCACCTTGGTTTTCCGGCAGTATGAATCATTCAAAGATTGTCGTTGGATTCATCCTGAGTCAGGTCACCGCTCAATTTGCGTCACTCTCCAATATTTACGGAACTTCTTTTTTTTGGTATGTTTTGTCTTGCACAAACTTGTAAATGTCTCCAATTTGAGCTTGGTCATCGTTGCTCCATTGCGGCGAAGCTTTTCACTCCTGCCTCGCTTGGGCATCTGCCTCGATCTGTGCTTGCCTGTGTGCCAGTGTGTGTGTGTGTGTGTGTGTGTGTGTGTGTGTGTGTGTGTGTGTGTGTGTGTGTGTGTGTGTGTGTGTGTGTGTGTGTGTGTGTGTGTGTGTGTGTGTGTGTGTGCATGTGTGTGTGTATTCGTGTGCGTGTGTAATGGTGTAGGAGAGAGAGACAGGTCTGATTATCTTCCCATTTCTATTTGCTGTTGTCCCCCCCCCTACACTGTATAAAAATATGCTGTGAAGGGAAATCAGACCTTGTAACAATTTGGAACGTCACAAGATTTCGACATCTAAATAATTTATTTTTACTTTTTGCATAGTAGACCTAAACAAAAAGAAGAAAGAGATTGAATTCCCCAAATTTTAGTATTACCAAGAAAACTAATAATAATCATGCAATAATAAAGTCAAATTTTCATTTGTAAAACACTTTTATACACAAAATTATTTGCCAGGGGGTAAAGAAAGAATTATATATGCCAAAGTTGTGATATTTTGCAGAAAACAACACCCCAGTATTTCCAGAAATGCCATTGAAATATATGAAAATAAAGATTTTTTTTTCAAGACTAAAGATCAAAGAAATAATAAATAAAATAAAAAACAGTAATACTAACATTATAAAAAGAAGTATGTTTAATCTTGGGGAATATTGGTCTCATCGGTGTGTTATTGAATAGTAACTACAGACGAAGCGAGCAACTAATTTTGGAAGTCATTTCAAACTTCGATTGAAACAAAAAACATGAAAGGGGAGGTCAACTAAAAGACAAAATCACCCTGTTTTTGTCCAAATCAGGGGGTCGGCCATTTTGCCACTTACCGTCGACTGAAAATGAAACCACATAAATTATAAACAAACATTAAAGGAGAGGTCAAGTAAAAGAACTGTTTTTAAAATAATATTTTGGATAAATCTTCACTAGTTTATACACATGGTTGGGATTAATATCGCCTTTGTGAAATATCAGTTAAACCAATAAAATCACCCTGTTTTGTCCAATTTATGGGGGTTGGGGGGCGCCTTTTTGCCACTTACCGTTGAGAGAAAATGAAATCACAGTTGCTCAAAGGCTCCAGGAACAATTATTCCTTAATCCATTTCAGGATTTGCTCCTTACCTGAGCCCTCAGCAGCAGTGACGTCATTTTCAGTTGATGGAGAGAGCTAAAAATTAGTGGGCATCACTCATATTCCATGAATGCAATATTCATCAGAATACAATGTTTAGTCGAGTGGAGATACTTAGACCTTGTCATTGCAAAGAAAATGTTGATGTATTCATTCCAATTCCTTGACTGTCCAAAACAGTAAAGATAATTCCACAGAAGCTGTTGCTTTGCGGCAGTGATCCTAGCTAACCTGACCTCAAAGGTGCAGGCCGGTGCCAAAAGGAGTGATTAAGTTGTCATTATGTGCTGATTAAAAGAGGTTATATAACAGTTATTTGTGTGGTAATGACACGACTCTTAAAATGGTTTGCAATTGAAAATGTCTGACGTCACTTTGGGACATGCCATTTTTAGGGAAGTAAGACAGCAACCCTTTTCAGAGAAACTCTTTGAATGTCCTTTGGCTGTCTCTAAAACCACACCACCTCTGTGAAAAAGAAAAAGTTAACAAATAAACTAATTGATTCGCCCGTGTAAGGAAGACTACTGTTTGTGCATTTTGCTTTGAGGCTCTGTCATTTTTTAAAAGATCATCGCAAATTAGACCAAACTTTTCAGTTTCCATGGGAACTGTATCTTTGCCGTTCTTACACATACCCTCCCGCCGCGCAGTTTATTTTTAAAACTGCAATCTTTTGCATTTGGTGAAACAACAATTTGGTGTTTGTGTGCGTAGGAGGATTCTATATTGTAGCTCGCAGAAGCGTGGGCTGTAGGTCGACGTTCGATAGTTCCTCGGCGTGGGCTGACAAAAGGGATGAGTGGGCCGAGATGAACTCGCCGTCCGAGGAACACGATGTTCAAGTTAGTAACACGTTTGAATCAAGCAAAAAGTTGTGAGTGTTTCTTTTGCAGCTAAGTTCCAATATCGACTGTGTAGTTGATTTGAAAACACAAATTTGTTTTATGTTTACTTTGACAGAAGCCAAGAATTGCATTAAACAGCTTAAATACTTTTTTCAATCGGATTTATTGGTAATTGCAAAACTTCTGCTTCAAAGGTGAATACAAAAATCATATTATTATTATTATTATTATTATTATTATTATTATTATTATTATTATTATTATTATTATACATTTCATTTATAAGTGGCTTTCAAAACTCTCTAGGACACTTTACAATCACAGGATAAGAACTTCCTTTTTTTTCTGCAGGGGAGCAGCGGCAGCCAGATGATCAACACCTCTTATTGTCCAAAAAAAAAAAATGAGTACTTGTATCTCAAAGCACCATTCAGGTGTGTTTAACCCTCATCTTATTATGTTAAGGGGTCAATTTGACCCGTTTCTCTTTTTGTGTTGAATAAAGCACTGGACATCCTTTCCATTTCCTTTCATCAGAACAGTTCTAAAATATCCCAATGGGATAGAAAACATGTTGTCTCTCTTTTCAAGTGTTTATAACATCTCAGAAACAGTTGTTGCTGATGTCACCTATTATTTGACTGTTTTGTGTGGATTTTTACATACGGGTAAAAATGACGCACAACATAATCAACGTGATTTTTTTTTTCAACATAATATGAGGATTACATTGTAAAAGTAACTTCTATGATTTTGCTTGCTTTCTATCCCTGTCAGGACCATCAGTCACTCAGATCTTGACACAAAGAAGGTCAGTTCTTAAATTAACCACCCGATAAACTCAACAGCATCATGGTAACTCTCCTCTTTATTCCATTTTTAGATTTCATAAGCAGATGATGAGGCGTGTTGGTATATTTTCTGTCTCTGTGGCCCCGCTTGATGACTCCCTAGCGCAAATGTCATGAGAGCCAATTATTCACTTTGAGAGCTCATCCAGGTCACCATGTTTTTAGAAAAGCAGGCCGTGTCGTATGGGAAGTGTGCGTGTGTATGCGTGGGTGTGTGTGTGTGTGTGTGTGTGTGTGTGTGTGTGTGTGTGTGTGTGTGTGTGTGTGTGTGTGTGTGTGTGTGTGCGCGCGTGTGTGTGTGTGTGTGTGTGTGTGCGCGCGTGTGTGTGTGTGTGTTTATGAAGGGGTGACTAATTCCACCAATTGGATTCATTTCATCTCAGTATCAATCAGAAAAAAAGCAGTCAGTTTAAAGATGGTTTGTCAAACTAGCAAGATCAAGTACTCTTCAGTTTTCAGTGACACTGTGATGACAACGTCTTCATTTTAATAAGATATTTATGATCATAATTGTAGTTTGGAATTATACAGGACGTCACAGCATCATATTGAAAGTTGCATCTTGAACTTCGTGCCCTCAACTAGCTCCAGGTAAATTGGCTATACCTGACATTTAAGAAACAACACACTTCTTGTGTTGGTTGTACAGCTGTATCTAATGCTGCGGTAAGTCAGTCAAATCATGCAAAACACATTTTGAATCTCAGCGAGAACACAGCATCTGCTTGTACTTGGACTAAATTCTGAGGTTAATTCTGTAACTTCCCTGGAAATGACACAAATGTGCTTTTTAAGATTTGGCATTTGGAGAAAAGGCTTAGACACTAGCTAGACTCTCTACATTTCGACAGCACTTGTAAACAGCTAACTTGAATCAGTTATGGCTTCAATAGTACTACTCATAAAAGTCGTAATCATCATCATAAAATCTGAGGTGCACAAGAAAGAGAATAAAGGTAGATTGGAATCAGTTAAAAAAAATCAGCAATAAAAGTTGACTTGCGATTTGGATTCAATATAAAACGGGAAGCATTTTTTAAAAAGTGTTATTTGGCCCACTTTAATTTCTCAGAGTCATGCTGATACATCGTTGTTATACTTGAAAAAAATTCTGAGGGTTCAATCCAGTATATTGGAAAGAACAACACCTATTTTTAACAAAGATACTATATTTAAAAACAAATGACAACTGAAAGTAACTTCATAAAGTGTTTCAGTCATCTGCCGTCGTGCTCTCTCATACAGCTCATGATGTAGCATTTATAAGAATATATAAAACTTTTGTGATCTCATAAATGTATACAATGACACATTTACAGCTTCTCTACAGTCAAAGAATATGACACACAAAGGGGCTTTTTTATTTTTATTTTTTTAATAAACTGAATGATGGATGATCTATTCAGAAATATGAGATGCAAGTCGAAAGGATACTAAAACGGAAAGCTGCAGTTACTGAGTTTTGATTCCAAGCATGATCGCTGGTCCCAATCAATATCAGCCCAAGGGGGGTGAGGGTGAGTGTGGCAACAGGGTTAGGCGTGTGTGTGACCTCTCCACTGAGGTCATCTGTGTTTAAGATTATTCTTATTACATCACATACTGAACGACAGCATTCTCAGAAAGTCTTTCTATTAATTATTTGAATTGGTGGGAAACAACAACATTATATTAATGGCATGTTCTTGGATCATGCTGCCATGTACATGTCCAACAAATCTAATAAGGTGGACCAAATGACCCCAAAAGATCTCCAGTGGTGTATCCCAACCTTTATCAAACCAGAGCACACCACCGGGATGAAAAGTCTCAAAAAAAGTATACTGAAAATTAATGGCACTTTTTCGATTTAGTGACAAATGTACTCGCTCACTCTGAAGTCTGCACCCATTTGGCTGAACGCAAAGCCGACATAATTGGACAACACCATCACTTATTTTGTCAAATGACAATAGTTAATATATAGTGTTCTATTAACGCAGAACCATAAAAAGTTACTGCTACATAAAATGTTACTGCTACATAAAAAAACGATTGCGTAACATTGTATGAGATAAAAATAGCTGCCTGTTAATTGCTATTGCCAACATGTTTAATTATAGTCCTCGCCTCAGGGGCTTTGGAGCTTTATTTAAAATAAATGCGCTTCATGCACATACACAACCTGTCATATGCTCTACAGAGATGCCCCCCAGTGGCTGAAATTCTAAACCATACGCAGCCTCAATCTTTGGAACTCTGACTTGATGGAACAGTTATACAAACATTCAACCACCCATCTATTTTCCCATCCGCCTTAGTCTCACAAGGATCGCAGCGGCTGCTGAAGCCCTTTTGGGCAGTCGGTGGGGGACACCATGAGGCAGATGTAGGGCACACAAAGACAAACAACCCTCCACTCTCGCACTAAAACGTAGGGACAATGTGGGGTGTTCAATCAGCCTGCATGTTTTTGGAATGTGGGAGAAAACCCAGAGTACCTGGAGAAAATCCACACAGATACGGGGAGAACATGAAAACTCCACACAGGAAGGCCGGACCCACTACCTCTGCCTTGCGTTTTCAACGCACTAAGCACTGGCTTACCGAGTCACCCAGGTATATATATATCATTTAATTATTACAACATCCTTTAATTGATTATGTTGAACATGTTAGTCTATTCAGACATGTCCTAAATTGATCTCTCATCTCAAAATATAAGTTCCTTTTTAATTATGCTTTTGGGCCAGGTCGGTTTTCATTTTTTTCTTGCACACCAAGATGACCATACCTTGATCTGTGCAATTCTACACTACTGTGAACATATTAAACAATACTGACCAATATCATGGTACACTTAATACAATATAATGGCAAGTAAGGATCACTAATAGCAGAGATCATGACATTTCTAACATCAATGCTTGCTAAACTGCTAAATGACTCACTTTTTGCAGTTAGTGGCCAGTCATTGTGCAGTCTGAAATAAAAGGCCTTCCCCAAATTTCTTCTGATTGTACTGGTCTGCTCTGTTCGAGGATCAGATGGTGCTATTGTCTTTTATTTCACTTCCATGCTGGTTCACTGTCATGGCAACCATCTGTGTAGCAACCTCGCCTTCTCCATAAGACAGCTGTCATCCAGTCCAACGTTTTAAAGTATCGGATACAACACAGTCACCATGTGGGCCAAAGGGGGACCAATCAACTTTAGCTTGAAAGAATTCGACCAGTAAACAATACATCAAAGTCCCAGAACAACGTCCAGTTCGTTGGAACCCGAAGCCAACTGCTCTGGAAGGGAAACAAGGCTTTGAAGAAGGTAAAAAGAGCATTGCACATGTTGCTAACGTAGACCTTGTTTGGCGCTGGTTACGACATAAATCAGAGATGCACGTAAACATTTCTAAATGATTCAATTGACTCAATGGCAGATGCCGGAGGATCACGGGCGACATGTCTCTACCATCTGAGGACTGCTATTGCTGGCATTTCCAGCCCAATACCTTCGACTTGTCTCGTTGCAGCGCCTGCCTGCGGCCAGACCATATGCACCTTGACACGGCACCAACCGATGAGTCACAGGAGCAGGTGTGTACACATTGAAACTGAACTGTAAAAAGTGGCAAACTTTTTCTCGAGAGAGATGGATGTGTATTAGGCACAGGTTACAAGAAGACCATCGTGCGGGAAGACCGTAAAAATGTGGGTAATGTCTGGGACAGGGAAATCAGACTGACTTAAACTGAAGACTCCAAGAACTTTCACTGGTACAACTGTGTCTTCCTTCCTCTCAATCACAAATAATACAACATTGTCTTAGCAGCAATGCAGGTTGATATGTGAGGTCAAAATCTACTGATAGTCACATATTCTGAATCAGTCTGATTCACGTCATGATGTCAAAAAAACAGAGATGCCGTTTGAATCTGGATGGTTAATTCTTGATGGGTCATATGGAGTGCAGAGAATCTGTTGTGCATAGTGATTTAATGAACAGTTAAAAATGCCTGGAAAATCTGGAGTGGGTTTAGGCGGAGATCAAAACTCACTTTTGAGGTCCACTCACAAGTGTTGATGCAACAAAAGAAATCAAGATATGGCCGGAAAAAGAGTCATGTAGGCGGTCCTTGCAGTGCAAAAGACAAATAAAATAATAATGAGGGTGAGGACTAGCTTGTGTTACGTCCGATGTGCAGTCGACGTGTTAGCTTTGCTCGACGAACAAAGAGCGTAATAATGCTTGGCAGATGCTGCTTTGGTGAGTGCAATTTGCATTATAGTAGCATACAATTATTGTCATGTAGACTTGCACTTTATTGTTTTCAATCTTTCTCTTTTGTGTCATGTTAAGGTGGTGATCATTATTTATATAACTACTATAATTGCTAGCATAAGTAATTCGGTAACCTGTATGATCAAAGAATGGGGAATTTAATTCAGAACAAAAAGTCAATTCTTTTCATTCCACAACTTCAAACGTGACCATTTTACCATATTGATGATTGGGTTGACTGATTGCATCCTATTTTGTCTTATTTTTCAGGAACTGGATGATGATGAGCAAGGCTTGTCTGAGGTGAATTCAAGCGTCAGCAGTGATGACATCAGAGATGCTTGGACCTATGAGTGGAATCTTGCTCACAGTCTGAGTCCTGAGTGCGAACTTGATATCTGTGACATTGACACACAATCTAGGTGACACGTTATATACGTCCTGTTTTCTTATGTCCGCAGCACCAAACACTTTGTAGAATTAAAGAGAAGGTACTGTAAGCTTTTATCAGTGCACTTGGTTTTCTACAAGGAATAGTATAAGAGATGAGGTGGAATTTATAATAAATAAAGAAAGAAATACATTGCATTATCAACTTCCTTCGGATCTGTACTCGACGCCTCCCTGGTGAGGTGTACCGGCCATTTTAACTGAAAAGAGTCCTTGGGGATAATCCATGAAATGGTGAAGAGACTCCAGTATCTCTTAATCGTCCTGGAATACCTCAGGTATCCTGAAGAACAGGCGGAAGTAGCTCTTCACATTGCCACGAATGGCCTAATTTACTCTTTACTTTTCAGCATACCCGCATCATATAATGAGATCCAATACAACAGCTGTGTTAAAACCTCCCCCTGTGGCTTTATTGTAGATTGATTATAATGCCTAGTTTCATTTGGCAATCTGATTACTTCATCTGCTTTTCTTCGTTATCCTTCTCCCTCTGTTTCAGATCTGAAAATAATTCAGAAATTCCACAGAGGAACAACTCCCAAAATTCAGTGAGGAATTGTGTCACTCTCGAAGCTATGACCCGGATGGACCCTTCTCCACTTCGAAGTGCTGGGAGGCCCTGGATGGATGAGAGGAGAGGAAGGGACAGATCCCGTAGAACTTCAGGTCACTCTGCACAACATCTGAACAACAGAAATAGCAAAAGCAAAACCAATTTCCACTCATGATCTTTTCCTATACAATAATTTGAATGTCACAGGCTAATTTGCAGCACTTTATCCCACTCTAATGCCAGTGATTTAAATTGAATTATCTTAATTTGTTTGAATTTCAGAGTCCAGAGGAGTCCGGGAGCAGGAGAGTGGCTACTTCTCTCCAGAACAAAGAACTGATGGTGAACATCTGGCGGAGGATGCGAAAAAAAAGTTTTATCGTTACTATGAGAGGGGTCACCCACTACCCAACAACTACATTCCTGAGCCCAAAGCCTCTGTCCCATATCGGAACGTCAATCTTGGCATTCCCTCCCAAAGAAGAAACCCTGAAACGTACATTCAGGACACTTGGAGAAGTGAATCCCCTCAGAGGTACTCATACCACTCCAATTTCAGAAGGGGTACTGAGTCATTGAGGAATTCTCCTACTCGTCATAGCTCTATGAGCCCAGACAGACTCAAGAGATCAGAGCATCGAATGCCGTCCCTTTCCAGAAATGACATGCAATCTCATGGCTCTTCAAACCTTCCTTCACAAGCAACTTCTCAGCGTACATCCAGCAGGTCCAGTCCTTCACATAGACAGGGCTCCTTTGCCTCTGGAACAGTGTCACCATCCAGAATCACATCTTCTCATAAGCACACAGATTCCTTCTTCGCAGAAAATGGAGGCTATGGGGCACAGGGAGGATGTAGCCGAGAATCTGAAATCCCATCACAAGCTTCCAACAAACATAGTTTAGACTCTGAGAGGCTCTACAGGAATCTGGAGTCCATTTCCCGGCGCACGTCTTCCTCATCAACATCTCAACAAAACACAAACGAGGGATCCCCAAGATCTCCTCGACCGAGAGAAGGCTCTCCATCCAGAAATGGCTTACACAGCCACATCTCACAGAGACAGCCTTCCTTGAGAGACAGCAGAGCCAGCGCCTCCCCTGGCTCCTGGAAGGGATCCTCACAGTCTGCACTCAGCATTCCTATCTCACATGAGTCCTTTGCTTCAAGACATGGTGCAGATCACCAGGGGCCTGGCGCATCACCACCACTTGTTGCCATCAAAGAAATGGACAGTTTCAGTGTGGGGAATACCAAGATCATTGACAGAAGCAGGAGTAGCATGAGGAGAGGCATGGAGGCCTTGGTCCTCTCTGAACCCAGAAGAGCTGCACAAGAGCTTGAGGAGGTAAAGTTGTTAGTTTACCACCAGAACACCAATGCACAGCGTATCCAGTAAGTGTATAATACAAGAGAACGCTTAACCCCAAAACTGGTCAACACTTAAAGTGTTCCCAAAATATTATCATCCATGATGCCACAAACGTCAACTGTAGCTCATCCATGAATCATCTCACTTTTCTAACTCTTAAAATCTGAGGTGGGGATGACAATGGAAGACTACGTAGTACTGGCTGACATTCCAACAATCCACGTCGAGTCTGAGGACGATTTTCCAGGTCTGAGGAAGAGGAACCAAAGTCCGAGTCCTTGTAGGCACCAAACTCAAAGGTTTGTGGAATATCATTGCTGTCCCATAAAACAAACAGTGTTTTACTTGGTTGGGATGGAAGATGATCTTCTTCTTTTCCTTTCGGCTTTTCCCTTCAGGGGTCGCCACAGCGAATCAGTGTCTTCCATCTAACCCGGTTTTGTGCATCCTCTTCTCTCACACCAGCTGCCTTAATGTCGTCTTTGACAACATCCATAAACCTCCTCTTTGGTCTTCCTCTTGGTTTCCTGCCTGGCAGTTCAAGGCTCAGCATCCTTCTCCCGTTATGGTCAATCTCTCTCCTCTGGACATGTCCAAACCATCTCAGTCTGGCCTCTCTGACTTTCTCTCCAAAGACTCTAATGTGAGTTGTCCCTCTGATATACTCATTCCTGATCCTATCCAATCTGGTCACTCCCAAAGAAAACCTCATCATCTTCATCTCTGCATTTCTCATGGAAATTGTAAATCTCAAATTCATCTTGTGCGAAAACAGTACTATCAGCACCATAGTCCAATAATTATATATTTACAGTGTTAATTGAAATGTATTTTTTCAGAGCATCGTTGTATGGTTGACTTTGGGAGTACAAAATCTAATGACATTTAATCCAAGTGACAATGTCATTATTACCAAACTATGCAATTGTTGTGAAGCCATCAACCTCAGGCTGAGTTCTCCAGTTTGAATTCTGCATCGGATGACAGAGGCCGAGTAAGAGAACGAGCGAGAGACAGGAGAGAAAAAGACTCTGAGAATGATCGATTATCACAAAGACAGTCGACAGCATCTCTTCGGACACAGGTGCCATTTTATTACTTTATTTAAACCAAAACATCAACCGACTGTTTCACACTGTGATCATTTCATCATAGAGTTCAGACCGGCAAAGTGGGGAGCAGAGATCTGCAAAGATGATGGAGAAAAGCCTTCCAGACTGTCCACAGACACAGGTGAAGCCTTGCAATCGATGTATGTGTTCATTCATTCATTCCAAAGTAGGTATTGAAAAAACTTTACAGACAGGACTGTGTTTAAATTCAATGATTATGTAATCTGCTACCGATTTTACCTAAGACACATTTTTTAAAATTAATTTGGTCTTGTCTTCTGGCCAGAACCATAGGAAGGAGACCAGTCTTGAATTTCAATGTGTTTTCAAGCAATGGCTGTCATCTAATGGTGAACACTGTAATTGCAACTTTATACTGATAACCTCCAGTAAACATTTTCCCATGCATTCATTTTCCAAACCACTAATCCTCACATTTTTACTTTCAAAAATCTAAATTAGTGTCACTGAGTGTTGCGAACATAACATTGCTCTAGACTGTGAACGTGTATTTATTGCTTCTATTAAATAGACTGGGAGATGCTGCAGCCTCATGACAGAAATATCTGAGGGAACACATACACCCACAGCATGACGGATGATCGCCTAAAAAGACGCATTAATTGCCGTCTAAAGTTTTTTTTTATCTATCCACATAAAAGTTTGATGTGCTGAAGAATTTTTCAAAAAGCACATTCATTCGTTTCAAAAGCAAAATGGGTGTTAAGAACCTTTTTCATTTCACCTCCAATTTCATGGTGTTCCACCATTGGATACTATCAAAATTGAGATTACTGATATCTTCTTTTTTAATTCCCTTGTTCAAGTTTTAATAGGGAATATTTTTTTTAATGCTTAAAGTCATCCTTCACAGTCTGTTCACTTTCGCATGAGACTCTTATTTTTTTATTATTGTTATTAACAAACTCCCCCTTACAGAATATATAGACAAATGGAACTTAATCAGCCGTCATCTGTACTTCTTTGAAGGTGTCGGACATTTTGCTTCTTATCCAAGAGGCTTCGTCAGCGAACTAAAGCAATACATTGGGGAAACTAAACACATTCTCAAAAAAATACTTTATCAACATCGCAGGGATAATACTAGTGGGCCTCAATCGGCGGTACATATGTACTTAAAAGCTAGCAACTACTCATTTGATGACAATGAGGTTAAAATCTTAGCGAAAGAAAATAGATGGTTTGAAAGGGGAGTAAAAGAAGCTATTTTCATAAAACAGCAAATCCTTCACTAAATCGCCATGGTGGGGTGAGGTTCAATTTGGATCGTTCGTACAAAAGACTTCTTAGGCAACATAGGCTTAGTTATGCTGATGAGGTGATACCAGAGCAAATGGGGCAATCAGGCGATTCGTAGACCTCATACTCAGGCAGGACAATAGAAGTAATCAGTCAGGACAAAAGAAGTAATCAGTGTAGCCGCAGGGAGTAGTCCTCTGCTCCCCCCAACCTGAGAACATATTTCCTTTCCACTCTCTTTTTGCAGATATGTGCCACTTTGAAGGGGTGGATGTCTCGACTGGATGAAAACGACAAGGTAAACGTGCTTTTTTTGCGGGGCGGGGAGTGGGTTCTTATGAAATGTCTCATTGATTTTGCATAATTGCCACCAAATCACAGGATGTAAATTTGATGTTTCTCCACAGTGGAAGAAACACTGGTTTGTTGTGGATGATGAGTCGCTGAAATATTACAGAGACCCCAAGGCGGAGGAGGTACACGATAAGGCATAAAAGACCACTGATCACTGGCATCAGATGGAATCTTCTTATCGCTAAAAGACATCACTTTTCAGGAAACCAAAAACATGACATGTTTGTTAAGCATCATCAAAGAGAGGCAAACCATTTTCAACATTTTAAATTGGACTTTGTACAAATAATAGACCCAAATGGAAAATAACCAATGATATCCATTTGGGGAAAAAAATAAAAAAATACAAATAAAATCATATCAATAGACCAAATTCGGACAAAGAAGTATTCTGCCCAACAGTGTCTTTGAGTTTACTTATAGTTATTTTTCAACTGCATTTCATATCAGTCAGCCTTTACAAGCCTGTATCATTTCATTTGACTTCCATAATTCAAGTTATCGCGATGAATCCATAGACTGCTCTTTGTTTTCTTCTTGTGTGATAGTCAGATGACTTGGACGGAGAGATTGACTTATCCACATGTGTCAATGTGTCGGACTGGGATGTGGAAAAAAACTTTGGCCTTCGGATTCAAGTATTGTACTTTTTTTTCTCTCAGCTAATTGACTTACGCAAAGTACCGAAGTATCAGCATCATTTATTACCCTTCTCGGTTTCACATGTATTATATGTTTGGCTGCTTCCTGTTTAATGATTGTGTGTGTGTGTGTGTGTGTGTGTGTGTGTGTGTGTGTGTGTGTGTGTGTGTGTGTGTGTGTGTGTGTGTGTGTGTGTGTGTGTGTGTGTGTGTGTGTGTGTGTGTGCGCGTGCGTGTGTGTGTGTGTGTGCGTGTGTGTGTGTGTGTGTGTGTGTGTGTGTGTGTGTGTGTACGTGCGCGTGTGTGTGCGTGTGCTCGCCGGGTCTTTTGATCACTCCCAGACAAAGAGGGCAGTGTTCACTCTGTCTGCAGTGACCTCTACATTGCGGCGGAACTGGGTGACATTACTGAAGCAGGCCATCCAGAACAACACGCAGTGAGTGCGGCTGCATACTGGGAACTGGCTGTAAAAGAAAAAAAAATAGCCTGTGGAAAAAGGCTGTAAAGTCTCAAAAAGGCTTTTTCTGACATGCCTTAGATCACAATCCAACACCAAAATACATCATTTGTACCCTGTGGGGTTGAGTGAAGAAGATAGTTTGCTAATTTGGAGAAACACATGGGAACATCCCAAACAAGAAGAAAGCAATTAAAAAAACTTTCACGTGACAGAAAAAAGAAAAATCCAGACACAACAGCTTGAAAAGTACAATGAAAATAATAGAACCCCTTTCATCACACGTTCTGTGTTTCTGTCTTCACCATTTTGTTACATTTTGTTTTGAGTTTAAATCTCCACCATCATGAAAATAAGCGAAATGTTCCGTAAATCAGAGTGACGTTATTGTTTTGTCAGCGTGCTAATCACGCTTTCTGGACCAAATGCAATATTCGTGGAGTGGCATTGTGACAAAGGTTTCCATTGCAGTTCCAGTTCCAGTACTGCAGTAGTGGAGCCACCTCTATATAGAAAATTAGAAACATTGCCATCCATGTTCTTGACAAAAACAAACATCACCGATGCAAAAGGGGAGCGATGTTAAAAAGTGGTAATATGCTCATGCAGGCGGAAGTGTCGACAGTCGATTTCAACACGTGACAAGTTTGTCCTTTTTTTACGCCTTTATTTTGGTGTTGAAAAAGGAACATATTGTACAGACACTTCCTTACTTACGAACATTTGAGTTATGAACAGCGGTACATGCACAAACATTTTTGTAATAACATATGTCATATTCACTTCAGTTGTACTTGTACATATCTATATATAGCATATATTTTATTAAATGTTTATTTTAAACATACTTATATAAACCTTAAACATACTTATACAGTGATACCTCGGTTTACGAACCCCTTGGCTTACGAACTTTTCGGTTAACGAAAGTTACATTTATGAAAATTTTACCTTGGCATACGTGGCATACGAACTTTTTTCATACACGGAGCTGACTCAATGAGTGATGTGTCGTTCGTGAACGAGCCCGTTCTTCTAACAACAAAATGGCACCCAACTGTTTTTGTCCTCTATTCCCCGCCCCCAGTCTTCGGTTAAAGCCACATGATTGGTCAAGAACGCAGCAGTGAGGGGGTGTGGTTTCAACATCAAAGAGACAGGCAGACGACAGTGAGAGAGTTTCTACTTTGATAGTTCAAAGGCAGAGTGTAGACTGCAAGGTCAATCAGGCTCCAAAAACAACCTGCACAAGCCATCTGTGCACTTGATGCCAAAAGCTATCAACCCAGCTAAACAGAACACAATTGTTGAGGAACTAGATAAAATTATCACAGAGAAAGCACCTACAAGGGATCATTCCTCAAGATGGTGAAAGAAGAAGGCTACGTTCCTCATCAAGTGTTGAATGCTGATGAAACCGGCCATTCCATTCCATCAAGCCATCAACGACCATCACAATGGCAAATAAAACGACTTTATTATACTGTACAGTTATATCGTTAATTATAATACCATAGCACATTTATTATACATAAAATAAGGTATATTTTGTGTAGTTTTAAGGCTTAGAAAATTAGAAAGTAGAAAATTATGTTTTATGGGGAGCTGGGAACCGATTATTCTCATTTTAATGGTTTCCTATAGGAAATTACTTTTTGGGATCCACACTTTTCGCCTTACACACTCTGTCTGGGAACCAATTAAGTTTGTAAGCCAAGGTATCAATGTATAAGCCTTAAACCTACATTCCATACAAAATATAGCACTGAAGCAACTTACAAACGAATTCACCTGACAAACGAACGTTCAGAACGTATCTCGTTCGTAAATTGGGGAGTGTCTGTATTACAGCATTTTCATCATTGTTGTCATTGGCATTGTGAGTACACATTATTGCATTCTTTTGAAAATAATGTTATTCATTGCTCTTATGCTCTTTTGATATCTTATAAAGGTTTTAATGTGTCATTTTAAAACTCTGTTTAAAGATATTACGTGTCGATAATGGTATAATAACATGCTTGTGGTGTGTTTATATCCATATATTCCGGATTTTGTTGAGGCATATTAAACACAAGCACGTTATTAGATTATCTCGTCAAATTGTTATCTATTTGTTGCAAGAAGTCAGAAACTCTCGAGTTCATCAAAGACATTTGTGTGGTCTGCCTTCTATCTTTCTCCTGATATGTAACACTAGCCCCTTTTACTTTTCCTCATGCTGTCCTCAGCCAATCAGAAAGCGGCGGAGAGAAAGAGTACCCACTCTCCCGCGGCCCGTCGTCATGCCAACCGGTTGCTCGCCTCACCTGCTCCGGCTTTGAGCCTGCAGGTCCCAAGAGCACGGCCGAAGGCCTCCATCCACCAACAGACGTGGACGTGCATGAGGAGGTGAGCTCAGGCCCTCAGAGAAAAGAAGAACAGGAGGAGGGTTGCGACCGCGATTGGGCTAAGCGGCTGGAAGAACGGAACAAGTGGTTTGAGGACGCTGTCCCCTTCAGCGAGGTGGGCAGGCGGTGGGACTGCATGCAGCTGAAGCGGGGGAGTGTACCTGTGCCCGTCATTGACACCATGGACTCGGAGGTTAGCAGGAAGTGGATGGAATTTGAGAGGCTCTCATTTAAGGACATGAGCGCCCAGTCACTCATCGGAGTCCAAGCGTATCAAACGATCACGTGGCAAGCCTCTGATTCCCGTGTTGACACCCTCACCTGTCAGTCAAGGACTGATAAGGATGAATCGTTTGTCACCAGTTCACTAACCGACTGCTGGAGGGAGGCTCCCGCAACTTTAAACGGGTCACACACTGTTCAAACAAACACAGACGAAGCCCTTCTGAAGGAGGTGAGGAAATGGTGACATATATTCAGACATTCTTACTTGCTGGGCTAAAGTGGGACTCATTTTCAGCGCTGGATTTTCATATCTTAGAACTCCCACTTCAGTTCACAACATTTTACCCTTCCTAGTGTGTGAACGGAACGATCTCATCATTTCCATCAACAGAATTTAATTTTTATTGGATCAAATATCCCAATTACAAACGAATGCGTTCGCAAGATCATGATCAGGGTTTATGTGAACGAAAATGAATTGAAATTTTAAAAACAATGACAACGTGACTTGATTTAAATACTTTATATCAAATACAGTTTTTTTTTACCGTAGTTTCAAAACAAATTAGGATCAGAACATAACATAGCATAGCCCACCAGGTAATCGCCACAAAAATCCAAATTAAGACTCTGGTTCTAATTCGATATGATACATCATCCAACTCACGGAACTTTGGTCCAGATCACAACAAACTCAAGCACACTGAAAGAACAACCGACACAATTTTTTTGTTTCCTAAGTGACATCAGAAAAAGGTTTTATAGCTTCTAAAATACCCAAAACACGCAAGTTGATATTTTTAGTCAAATGCAAAACACCAAAACTGGGGAGATTCAGAAAGTCCCGCCCCCTTGTTCGTGACATC
Organism: Hippocampus bargibanti; assembly: GCF_051943395.1. Classification (NCBI taxonomy): domain Eukaryota; kingdom Metazoa; phylum Chordata; class Actinopteri; order Syngnathiformes; family Syngnathidae; genus Hippocampus; species Hippocampus bargibanti. The sequence continues at coordinate 18,168,215 of NC_142743.1, forward strand.
ACGCCAGGATACTCCTTCACAAACTGCCTTGCTCCGGAATGAAAACAATGGCTTCAGAGTGTTCAGATTCGGAGAAGATGCTTTCTTGTTACTCATCCAGTTATGAATATGATTTAAATAGTTCTGAAGAGGAAAGCATAAATGTTTGCAATCTATTAAAGAAGTACCTGCTTATCAATTCGAGCTGTAAGGACTCTAATGTAGCGTCTCAGAAAATGCACAAGATGGCGCCCAAGCTCCGTTGGGAATGGGCTGATTTGTCTGCTGGGAATTTGTGTCAACTAGGATCAAATAGTAGTCTTGGTGTAACCGAAAACGATTCACCATCGCGTTATTTATGTGTTTTCCTTCTAATTTTTCCATCAACACGGATCAACACGAAGTTTTTAGACTAAACAAAGTACCCAAAATGCATTGTGAGTCACTTTCCCGGTCAGTGGCGTTCCTGACGTGACGTCACGTCAGGCATCGTCATCAACTCAAAAACAAGACTTCCTGAATATTCAGCGTGAGTCTTAAAACGTAAAATATAGCTATATGCGGTGGAATCTTTGTAAAATACGCTCAGTAGAAGTCATTTGAAGTTATTTTACAAATTATGGACACAACTTGTCCTGAGGCGTCGGATATCCTTTAAAGTATGGTGCTGGTTTCGGTTCAGACTTCCTCCCATTCTCAAGGTCTCATTTGTTTTGCTTTTTTTAGGAAAAAGTGCAAAAAAAACAAAAGTGAGCTTGTTGAATTATTTCATAACAACACAAGTAATTTGCACAATATCTGTTTAAAGTTTGCTTTCATTTTCTTATGATGGCAAGAGTTTGAGATCTAGTTTAATCCTATTTCCATTACATTTATTTATTTGGAAAGATGGATATTTCCACTCATTGAAGGCCATGTCATCCTCCTGAAATGCACAGATGCGAATTGACATCTTGATTTTTTAAAATGTTCTTTCTTCCAATGTTTTTTAATGTGAGAAATTCACTTGCATTCCTACTTTCATGTATCCTCTTCATTTTCATCATCCAGGCTCCATCCGTGAGAGAGCAAATGGAAAGCTCAAAGAGAGACTATACAGCCATGGTGATAGACGTAGACAGTCCATGTGGACCCGGGGCCCCCTGTCGGGCCCATCTTGAGGCCATGGAAGCGGCCCATCGTAAAGAAGTGCAAGAGCTGCAGGATCAGCATGAGAGAGAGATCAGCAAGTTAGAGGGACAAAAAGACAAAATGCTGGAGGAGGAGCGTCAGGCTTCGACGAAAGGTTTTGTCAACAATTTTGTCGTGCTTATCCTTGTTGATTGTCAATGGAAATCTTGGTTTATACATCCCAAAACAGTAGACGGCAAGTTAGCCATGAAAAAAATTGAACGGCTTTCATGGTAACAGAAATCTGATGGCAGTAAGCTGTGTATCGGCATGTCTTGTGATGTCTTAGCACGAGGGCAGGAATCATTTTCTGACAAGGAAATCAGAATCAGAAAACCTTTATTCGTGAAAGGAAAGGATAGAAAAACAAGATATTCTAAGCATAGTAAAATAAAAAATGTCAACTGTATACTGTAAATGTGCAAAACTGTTTCATAAAAAAAACTGTATATAGTGCAAGTACAGTGAGACCTCAACTTACGAACTTAATTGGTTCCCAGACAGTGTGTAAGGTGAAAAGTGTGTATCTCAAAAAAAAATTCTCATAGGAAACCATTAAAATGGGAATAATCCGTTCCCGGGTTTTCATAAAATATACTTTTCAACTAAATAAGCCTTAAAACTACACACAACATACCTTATTCTATGTATAATAAATGTGCTATTGTATTGCAATGAAAGAAATACACTGAATTGTATCAAAAGGCACTTTATTTACATTTGTGATGGTCATTTATGGCTTGATGGAATGGTGTTGGAGGTCAAAGGGAATTGCTGTTTGGAAAGAGAGGCGCATTACATGAGGACTGTAATTAAAGAAATAAACTGTGCTGTAAAATAAAGTTTTATTTACCTTTTTGATGGTCGTTTGATGGAAGGACAGTCACCTTCCATAAGGACTGTTGGTAACTTAACGTCTGGTGCTGTTCGGTCGTGTCCTTCCGCCAAAGATCACTCCGCCAGCCGTGATGGGTGTGTATTATGAAAATAGTGCTTATTATAAGGTTTAATTTTCAGACATTTGAAGTGTGTAAGACGAAAAGTTTGTAAGATAAGGTGTTTGTAAGTTGAGGTCTCACTGTATCAAGAAAGGCATATTGATATATGTAGCTGTATTGCATCAACCCATATTTACAGTACAAGTGTCCAGTTTTTGTTTTGTTTTTTTTCACCTATGATTGATTATTGAGAATTGCGAAGCCTGACAGCAGTCGGTAGGAACGAGCGGCGGTACCTCTCCTTTTTGCAGCATAGGTGTAACAGTCTCTGGCTGAAGGAGCTACCCAGTGCTGTCAATGTTGTTATTACAGCCATGGATTCTCTGAGAAAAGCCCACAAAGAGGAGTTGGAGAGGGCCAGGCGGATACCTGACGTGCACATGGAGGCATCTTGCAGAGAACACGTGTAAGGAATCATGTTTTCACCAGAACGTTCCATGTCTCCACATGCTCCAAATCGTTTTACAAATGATACCGTTATTTGTGTTTATCAGGCCGCCGGTAGACGTGTGGCACAGTGAGTTTGATTTGTTGTCTGAACGTTTCTCTGAGAAATGTCTGCAGCTGAACCTCACCCAGCAGAGTGGCCAAAGAAAAGAAAATGATCTGGACTCCAAAGAGAGAGAGTTGCAACAGCTTTGGAGGGAGAACCAGGTCAATGTCCATACCTTAATATAGTGCTCTAAACAATTTTAAGTTATATTTGCCCCATTTGATTGCGCAAGATTACTGTACCTCATCAATCAAGGCATGTAATTTACTTTTTTTTTTGCAGGAGCTTAAAGTCAAGCTGGCGGAAGAGATTAGCCGCATGCGTTATTTCATCACAGGACAGCGGCCTGATGTGCTGTCCCTTGGAAACGTGGCATCAGACGTTGAGGTATTGACAACAGTTAACTCATTCACTGCCATTCACAAATTTATTCGGGAATTAAAAATATGACATAGAGCGTCATTCCCGAAATTTTTTAGGTCTTGTTTAGGTACCAATAAAGCACTGGCCATGGCCTCTGGCAATGTCTTTCCCTTCCACAAGGGGGAGGCATTTCCCTTTTTTTTCATGTTAGCGCTTTGTTCCTGCTTGAGCTGTTGTTAAAGCGCTGTGTAAACAAATACAGTATGTTTGTATTGCGATATTTTTTTCTTTTCGGCAAATGGGCAGCATTTGCCTTTTTTCCATGTTAGTGCTTTGTTCCAGCTTCAGCTGTTGTTAAAGCACTATATCAACCAATATGTAATGCATTATAGTTGGGACAGGTGCCCTCGTTTCAAGCTCATATAACTCCAGACCCACATAATTTAGGAAACAACTCTTTTTTTCTGATGAAAGAATAGCGTCTAAGGTTTCTTATGCTGCATTGCATGTTTATGTAGTCCTAAAACGCAATCTTCTGTGGGTCCTGGAATTCGAGTGACAGTGACAAAAACCCTGACACTGGAGTGGACACATTTTTGCACATTGTCTGGCAGTGAATGAGTTACATAAAAAAACTGTATGACAAGCCCTTCGCAGCCTGGCACAATTTCATTTTGTTTTGATTGCACCTGGAATTGGATTTGGCCGAGGGATTTTTGGACCCAATTTAAAGAGACAAATAGTTTGAGCAAGTTTGCTTAATGTGTTGTCGTGCATCCCAGTAATGAGTCCCGGATGTATCATTATCATCCTCCTTTCTTCATCTCTGCCTTGTTCCCTTGTGCATGTTTGGTTACTTTGAGCAGTATACACCGCCATCTACTGGTTGACCAGCGTAGTTATCTCAAATCTACTGTCTCAAAAGGGTGAGAAATGCCAATCTTGTTCTATCTTGATTCTCTTCATGCATAAAGGCATAAAATCCCCATCCATCAAGGTGGACTTATTTTGTTTATCTGTTTATAGACGTCTCGTCGAAATACACCTTGAAGTGGCTGTTGCCCATCTCAGTAGTGAATCGTTGCTTTTGCAGTATGCTCATAACACCTAATACTGTAAATGTAAATGTTTTTCTTGTGTGTGCGTGCGTGTGTGTACGTGTGTGTGTGTGTGTGTGTGTGTGTATAGTGTCAAATTTGTCGATTGTGACTGCCATAAAAGATAGCAGCAAGGGGAATAATGTGTAGTTTGAACACAAGTTAGTGCACTACTTGGTCCTGGTCTATATCTCATCTCTCATCTCATTTTCCGTACCGCTTATTCCTCATTAGGGTCGCGGGGGTTGCTGGAGCCTATCTCAGCTGTCTTCGGGCACGAGGCGGGGGACACCCTGAATTGGTTGCCAACCAATCGCAGGGCACACAAAGACATACAACAGTCACTCTCACACTCACACCTAGGGACAATTTGGAGTGGTCAATTAGCCTGCCATGCATGTTTTTGGAGTGTGGGAGGAAACCGGAGGACCCGGAGAAAACCCACGCGGGTCCGGGGAGAACATGCAAACTCCACACAGGGAGGCCGAACCGGGACACGAACCGGCGACATCTGCACTGTGAAGCCGGTGTGCTAACCACTCGACTACCGGGCCGCCCTCCTGGTCTATATGTCAAATAAAAAAAAAACACCTCCGAAATTAAGTTTTTTTTCTGCTGTAATGCATCTCCAACATGCCTTTCAGACGCTGCTCAGAGCCAAAGAAAATGAAGTGGACACTCTTAAGAGGCAGGTCAGCTGCCTGCAAAGTGAAGTAGAGTCTCTCACTAAGGTATGGATATAAATGACACGCCATTGACCCCAGCGTCAGTACACTGCAACAACATAATGCGATCCAATACAAAAGCCGTACTAGAAATTGTCCATTTTAAATGATTATAGTAGCGCAGTTTTTCATTCTTTATTGTTGCATTTAGAATAAATTTGCTCTACATGGTAGTTAAGTGGTGCCTTCATAGTTGATCAGTATCAACTATTGCATGACTGGTCTTTTTGATATAATGTACTGTGTGTACTGTAACTCTATTTTTATGGCTACAGTAATGGTGTGACTCCAAGTACTGCTAATACAACTTAAAGGACAACCGACACCATTATTTTGTTTCCTGACATCAGAAAAACGTTTTATAGCATCTAAAATACCCAAAACATGCAGGCTGATATATTTATTCAAATGCAAAACGCCAATAAAAATGAGTTAAAGTGTCCCAAAACTACTTCAAAATGACTTCAGAAAGTTTGTTTCAGAAGGTCCCGCCCCCTTATTCGTGACGTCACACCAATGGCTTCAGATTTGGAGGTGCTTTCTTGTTACTCATCCAGTTATGAAATGATTCAAATAGTTCAGAAGAGGAAAGCATAAATGTTTGCAATCGATTAAAGAAGTAATTGCATATCAATTCGAGTCATCGGGACTCCAATGTAGCGTCCCAGAAAATGCGCAAGATGGCGCCCAAGCTCTGTTGAAAATGGGCTGATTTGTCTGCTGGGAATTTGTGTCAACTAGAATCAAATAGTAGTCTTGGTGCAACACACAACGATTCACCATCGCGTTATATGTGTTTTCCTTCCAATTTCGTCATCAACACGGATCAACACGAAGTTTTCAAACCAAACAAAGTGCCCAAAACGCATAGTGTGTCGCTTTCTCTGTCAGGGGCGTTCCAGACGTGATGTCATGTCAGGAACGACTTTCTGAATATTCAGTCTTAAAACGTAAAATATAGCTACATGCCGTGGAATCTTTCTAATATACGATCAGTAGAAGTCATTTGAAGTGATTTTACAAATTAGGGACACAACTTGTCCGCAGGCGTCGGTTGTCCTTTAAGGTGATTGTCCAATGAAGATGATTTTAAGTAACATGCGGTTGAGCTAATTTGAAAATGACAATTAGAACTAAAGAATGTTTTAAAAGCAGAATTGTGCATGAAGTTTTGCAGATGTACCTTATGATGTGGCCACTGAATATATGCTACGTTTTATTCACATGGACTGGCTAATCCATTGTTCAAATGTTTTCTTTTAGGAGAAGAAAGCAATCTATGAGCGCTACAAGGAGGCTTATGTTGAGCTGAGTAATTTGAAGGACCAAAGCAGGTTGAGGATGGACACTCTCAATGAACACTTGGCATTGGTCGATGCCACGCGACAGGACAAGGACACGTTTTCATATTGTAATGACTCACTTTAATTGAGTTCGCAAGATGCAAACAAGAGTGAAGGCTTTCCATTATGTCAGCTTCACATGATATGTGAATTATTGAAATATGTTTAGGTGACCCAGCAAGCCCATGACCCTTGTGAAGATAAGCGAATTCGAAAACGGATGTTTAGGAGACACACAAAAAGACAGGAATGAGATGGGCAGAAGTAGATGGATGAAAGTAAGTTGTCTTATAATCTTCCACTCAGCAATGCATCCTGTACAGAGTAAAAAAAACTTAGGGTGAGTTGTATCATACAATGCAATGAAGTAAAATAGCACAAATTGTGTACGGCTTACACAAGGTCACATAATTCAGCATGTCTTTAATCAGTTCAGTCATCATCATCATCATCCTCCGGGACGAAGATATCGTGCTCCTCCAGGAGAGCGGCAAAGTTCTTGCTGATCAGAGTTCCCACATAGAGGAATGGCACCACCACTGCAGTCATTCGGATGAGACCAAAGGGTGTCTGAAGAGAAAAGAGGACATATAGACGTTGGAATTAAAAGATGAAGCACATGATGATACAATTCCAAAATCCATCTTAGACATTACTATGTTCAATTCAAACAGTAATTCCCAACCACGGTGCCACAGCATATTAGGAATGTTGGAAGTACAACACATTTTAGATCTGGATCTACTTTTTTTTAAGAAACCAACAAATAATTGTATGCGTCTCCACTTTTTAAGAGACCAAGAATAATTGTACAAACGAACATTCTTTAGTCACATTGTTATCCTTAAAGGACAACCGACATCTCCGGACCAGTTGTGTCCATAATTTGTAAAATGGCTTCAAATGACTTATACTGAGCGTATTTTACAAAGAATCCACCGCATATAGCTATATTTTACGTTTTAAGACTCGCGCTGAATATTCCGGAAATTTTGTTTTTGAGTTGGTGACGAGTCTTCACGTTACGTCACTGAAGGAACGCCCCTGACCGAAAAAAGGACACATTGTAGCAATCCTTCCATCACGTCAATGCATTTAGCTGTACTTTGTTTGGTCTGAAAACTTCGTGTAGCACCAAAAAGAGGCAGAAGATGGCGACAAAGCTCAGTGTAAGGAATTAATCAATCCGTGGAAACGGGTTTTTTTTTTTGTGATACATTTCCCGCCCCCAGATACCTCAAAATGGCACGGAATAAATTCTTTAATCGTTTGCAAACATGTATGATTTCCTCTTCAGAACTATTTGAATCATATTCATAACTTGATGAGGAACAAGAAAGCATATTCTCTGAATCTGAAGCCATTGTTTTGATTCTCCAGCAAGGCAAGACGTCTTGGGGTGACACCACGAACAAGGGGACCTTCTGAAACTGGCCACTTCCGGTTTCATTTTTTTCCAGTTTCAGCACACTTTAAGTCATTTTTATTGGTGTTTTGCATTTGACTAATAATATCATACTGCGTGTTTTGGGTATTTTAGATGCTATAAAACGTTTTTCTGATGTCGGTTAGGAAACAAAAAAGTGATGTCAGTTGTCCATTAAATACTTTGGTGAACATTCTTGAAAAATCAGCGAATGTCTGAAATCTTGAGCTCATGGACACAAGAAGCAGCGGGCTTCACTTTATCTGTGTTTGTGAGGCACTATCCTTTTGTCTTCACCAAGTGAAATGCATGTCCAGTTGGATTCAAGTCAAGTAATTGGGTAATTGCACACATTTACATTTATTTTCCTTCAAAACCTTGTGGTGGTTTTCACAGTACGCTTTGTACCTGTTTTCCATCAGCACTGTGACATGCTATCCAATGCATTGTTCATAATTTGAGTGGATAACACTGCCGAAAACATCTGAAAATTAATTCTGCTGCATTTTATGAGCTGTCACATCACTGACTGATAAGGGATAAGAGATCCGGTGCCACTGACAACCATACATGACTGCGCCATTACGCTCCAACCACGATGCAACCCTGACGATCTTATCCTAAATTTGTTGCAGCAGTGCTTTGGATCTTGGTCGTTTTTTTTTTGTAATTCCAACACAGTTCCTCTGATTTGGATGTAAACGCCACCAAATAAAATTTTAACGTCAACACAAATGTTTTTTAATCGTATATTGAGGCCCATTCGAACGTAGTTGGTCATTTTTCGGAATTCCAGCTCTGCGTTACACAGTGGATTTTAAATTGGGACAGTCAAGATGTGCTTTAAATATCAAAGATTGATATTTGATCATTAAATCAAGCAGCGCTTGAGCGCTAATCGGATTATGTATATTATAAATGGTCGTAATTTAGTAATTAAAATCAAACGAGGGAGGTTACTAAGTAGCGCCCTGTTCATCATCGCAGAACAAGGAGAAAAAAATGAATTAAATGGCATTCATATGACTCAACAATAAAAGGTGTGTAGTATTGTAGACGGTATTAGTCAATTGTGTGCGAGAAAAGCGATACATTTGCGTAGGAGCAAACATTGGAAAGGGCAAAAAAGAAAGGTTTTGATAGCAACGATTGTAAGAGCTCATCAACAATAACAGTTGAGATTATACAACAATTTTAACGACATAGTTTCAGAAACTAGTTCGTTGACTGGCCGCTATTATATTTTAAGACAAATAATAAAAACGTCCTGGTATTTCCTCTTAATTTGTGTAAATACGCGTTCATTGGATCATTTGACGACGTCGTCCCCTGATCAGCACAGCGATTGGCCAAAGCAGGCGTCATATTTTTAGGTTCCGCCCACCCAAGTTGTCATTTTTTTCGCATTGACAAGACGGCCTCCCAAAACACTTACTTTATCCGGTTTCGGTAGGATTGCTCCCGAAGACGACGAAACCGCACTTCTGGTTTGCGTCGTCCTGTTTAGATATGATGTTTTCGAAGCGTTGTTACGACCCAACTGGCCCGCGTTCCTGACGTTAGGTCGTAGAGAGAACCGTAAAACAATCGACGCCATTTTCCCCAGTGTCAAAACTGTGGGCGGTGTAACTAAATGACGTACTGGGTGTTTCCTTTTGATGACGTCGGTTTTCATGAGCAGTCTTTTATCATACACGAAATCGAAGTTGAATGAGTTTTTAAATGCTATTAAATCAAGACATTCAAATTCCATATGACTCAGCAGCCACAATTTAATTCAAAATACAGTATATGTATTCGTGTGTTAAAAGTAGATTTGTTTCACTGTATAATTGTTTAGCTCCATTAGATGGGAAATATTTCGATTGTTATTTATATGACATTAATGTAGCTAAACTATAAAAACAAAATATGACAAATATGATTGCTGCGTGTAAACAGTAACCACACAGCAACTGACTCGAGGCGGAAGTAGCAGTGCGCGCGCTGTCTCCGCGAGAACGCGCGGGGACGGGAAGTCGAAAGACGGAAGAAAGGACGCCGAAGCTAAACTTACCAACTTTTAGCCGACAATCATACACAATGTTACAAAGGAAGTTGAGACTTATTTAGTACACCGATTTAACCGATTTCAAACAAAGCCTGCCCAAGTCTGCGTTGGCGTGTAGTCAACGCTCTATCATTTCTCCATACGACCCGGTTCGTCGGCCAGTTTTCAAACAGGCACTTCAACCCGGTCACAAAGTCACTTTTTTTGAGTGGGGTGTTTTTCAACGACACACACGAGTACCGAAATATACAAACACACGCTCAGTTTCCCGCCTTAAAGTTTCTACTTGTGAGAGAAAAAGTTTGGGAGCGAGGCCTAGGAAACCGAGGGCGGTTACATGTGTGAAGATCGCGGCCGAGAAAGGATTTACTCGCCGCTAAAATGTCGGCCCAGGCTCAGATGCGAGCGATGCTGGACCAGCTCATGGGGACGGGGAGAGACGGTAAGGGTGACATTTATTGTCTGTCGTCAAATAGAATCTCTTAAAACGACTGTTCATGTTGTGTGCTAGCATTAGCCTATGCCATTGCGTTTGTGTTGGTGCTAACGTGAGCTCCATTGCTATCTTGGGCTAGCGTGCTTTGCCAGTCATGAGGCTAGTTAGCTACCTGTTATTCACATGTCGAGTATTAAAGTCGGCTTTAAAATATCGTTGAAATTGTGTGTGGGTTATTTTTTTCACTACTCGGGGGCTTTGATTTGATTTTCGTTGGAACCGCCCGAGCCTGGCTCGACGAACTGCACTTAAATTAAATGTAACTTTTGCCATCTCGCGAGAGACATGTAATAGCTTAGCAATGTTTACTTCACACACACGTACAAACACACGTGTAAATAATGTGTAGAACAAGTTCAAAAGCCTACCATTAAGGATGCATCAACGCAATCTTGGATCTAAGTAAAACTTTGGGGTTATAATTCTAAATACTTCTACGGTAATATGCAAAAACAATATCTTTACATTTAACGTGAAGTGAAAAATACCAAATTTAAACACATCTATAATAACCAATGTTGTCTCATGATGCAAAAGTGGTGAGTAGAATATTACACTGATGCTTTCAAATGTCTTTGAATAGGAGACACCATGAGACAGAGAATCAAATTCTCCGATGACCGGGTCTGTAAAAGTCACCTTTTGGATTCCTGCCCTCATGACATACTGTCAGGCACTGTGAGTATCACTCACTTGCATGTGCACATTTACTGTATCAAATAAGGGTGTGCTGTTTTTTATGCACTTATTTCTTCTGTGCTTGTAGAGAATGGACCTGGGAGAGTGTGTGAAAGTCCATGACTTGGCCCTCCGAGCAGACTTTGAGATTGCTTCGAAGGAACATGAATACTTTTTTGAGCTTGATGTGAGTCATACAAATCAAAATGACCTGCTATTAACACTCAGTATAGACCATGAACTTTGATGTTACTTTACCCACAATGGTTAGTTTCTGGTCACCATGTTTTAAAGGCATGCACGCAAAAGGAAAGCATAAAGACAAGCCATGTCTTAATATTGTCAGTTATTGCTCTACTTATGTTTAATTTTGTAACTTTGTCAGTCCTGTCTTAACACTACCGTAAAACACACACCTGTAACTTCCGGCAAAACCCCAGTAGTGATGAAGTGCCCCACATAGGTTCCGCTGCACTTTACAGCCATCTTGCATTTTCATCAAAGGAAACCACCGTGGCAGACAGCCACCAACCAAAAGATCTCGCATGTTGCTTTTCAGGCTGTTGAGCATCTTCAGTCTTTTATCGCCGACTGTGACCGTAGGACCGAGCTGGCCAAGAAGAGATTAGCGGAGACTCAAGAGGAGATTAGTGCTGAAGTAACGACAAAGGTGACAACTGTGGCATTAACCGCCCATATCAAAAGCAACCATTTAACTCCATTCACTGCAACACTAATTCTCATAACTTTTGCTTAGGCTGAGCGTGTCCACGAATTGAACGAGGAGATCGGGAAGCTGCTTGCTAGCGCCGAGCAACTCGGAGGAGAGGGCAACGTGGATGAGGCCCAACAGTTGCTTGAAAAGGTGGAGAAGACCCGCATGATGAAGAAAGAAGCTGAGGTGAGAAGACAGGATGATTGCTTTTATTCACAATGGGAATGTTGAGGTGCTTCTCAAATACAATTAAGATACAAAAATCGGTTATTTTTTGCAGGATATTTACAGAAACTCAATGCCAGCCTCCAGTTTTCAGCAGCAAAAATTGCGCGTGTGTGAGGTGTGCTCAGCCTACTTGGGTCTTCATGACAATGACCGCCGTCTTGCTGACCACTTTGGTGGCAAACTTCACCTGGGCTTCATTGAAATCCGTGAGAAACTGGAAAAGCTCAGGGTGAGGCACTTCACTCGCGACGAGAGACTTTCGAATGTATTTGACAAACATTATTGGCAAAGGCGCTTATTTAGAATATCATTCAAAAAGTATATAAACTTGACAAATGCAAGTGATACAGTTGCTGGGATTCAATGGAAGATTTGAATGCTTTTATTTTTTGGGAATACTTTATTTTATCATTGATAATTGGACTGGGTGATTATGACTCAGTAATTATTTTTATTTATTAATCTATTCATCTATTTATTTTTATTCTAAAGAGGTAGAAAGGATGTAATTTTATTTATCAATTTGATATTTAAACTTTTTTAACATGTGAATTATTTTGTTCAACCATTGCAGCAAATATTTGACTTTATCTGAAGCAGCAAATTCAGAATCAGAATCATCTTTATTACCAAGTATGTAGAACACACAAGGAATTTGTTTCCGGTAGAACACGCTGCACTAGTATCGTTGTCAAAAAACTACTAAGTGGCACTATACAGTTCCATTTTGGCTACTGTTGAATTCAAGACAAGCATGTCTGGGAAATTATTTTGGAATGTGAGCATCATACTTCACCAGCAACATTTTTTTTCCCCATTAAACACTTTGTATTAATATTGATCACGTGTTGATCGCAATACATATAGATTGCTTGATTCATCGCCCAGCCCCACTTAAAAGCGATGAGAATCATAACTTTGGTCCCCTTTTTAATACAGAAAGCAGTTGTGGAGAAACAAGAAAAAATTCGAACCAGGCGCAAAGAGGAACGAGAACGAGATGATGATCGGGATAAACAGTGGGAGGTGGAACGAGAACGAGAAAGGGAGAGAGAGAAGGAGCGGGAGAGAGAACGAGAGCGCGAATGGGAGCGAGAGCGCGAACGCAGGAGGTAAGAGGTCACCGGCTGCCTTATCCTTTCCCACCGTTCGATATGATAGTCTTGATGTGATTGTGTTCCCATCCAGGTCACGATCCAGAAGCGGAGACAGATACAGGTACAATGACTATATTTTGATGTAATGTTATGTGTAATCAATCGTGTAAATGAAAACCGCCTTTTGCAAACATAGGGACGGGGGCGGTTCGTCCTCCCACCGGTCAAGACGCCACCGCTCCTCTCGAGAGGAGGGCGGCGACCGGGAGCGAGAGAGGAGGCATCGACATAAGGACAGACACCGCTCGCACTCACACTCTCACCGACACAAGAGAAAGAGGTGGGACAACACGCAAAACATTTAAAAATAAACCATTCCTTACAGGTTGGCATTTAGCTTTGGAACATCCCAGTTACCGTATTTTTTGGATTATACGTCGCTCCGGATTATAGGTCGCACCAGCCAAAAAAATGCATAATTAAGAAGAAAAAAACATATAGGTCGCACTGGAGGATAAGTCGCATTTTTGGGGAAAATTTATTTGATAAAATCCAACACCAAACAACATACATGTCATCTTGAAAAGCAATTTAAAATAAATTAAATTAAAATAAAATAGAGAACATCAGGCTCCGTTTCACTTCTTTTTTTTCCCAACATAACACCGCAGCTCTCGCTCTACGCAACTCCGATGGACACACCTCCTTTTTGGTAACCCAGAACAGTCTTTTACAAGAGTTATTCAGATAACTCTAGCACAAAGAACATGCTAACAAGTTTAGCAAAATATCAGGTTTTACTCCAAATCACCAAATCCAAGGAAATCTTCATCCTCGGTGTCACTTTTAAATAACTCCCCCAACTCGGCAGGTAGACAAGGCGCCACTTCCTCTTCTCTGCGCGCTTGCGGTTTAATGTGAAATGATATACAGTAATTAAAAAAAGCATATATAAGTCGCACCCCCGACCAAACTATGAAAAATATTGCGATTTATAATCCGAAAAATGCGGTAAACACTTTTGACACAAAAAGAAAAATGTGTCATGCGGTAGCAAAATTAAATTACTGACATCAGAAAAACATTTTATAGCATCTAAAATACCCAAAACACGCAATATAATATTTTTATTCAAATGGAAAACACCAATAAAAATGACTAAGTGTCCCAAAACTACTTCGAAATGACATCAGAGATGGTAAGTTTTAGAAGGTCCAGCCCCCTTGTTCATGATGCCACACCAAGACGTCTTGCCTTGCTCTAGAATCAAAACAATGGCTTCAGATTCGGAGAAGATGCTTTCTTGTTACTCATCCAGTTGTGAATATGATTCAAATAGTTCTGAAGAGGAAAGAATAAATGTTTGCAATCGATTAAATAAGTCCTTCTGTATCATTTTGAGGCGTCTGGACTCCAATGTAGCTCCCAGAAAATGCACAAAATGGCGCCGAAGCTCCGTTGGAAATGGGCTGATTTGTCTGATGGGAATTTGTCAACTTGTATGAAATAGTAGTCTTGGTGCAACACACAACGATTCCACATCATGTTATTTATGTTTTCCTTCTAATTTCACCATCAACACGGATCAACACGAAGTTTTCAGACCAAACAAAGTACCCAAAATGCATTGTGTGTCGCTTTCTCGGTCAGGGGCGTTCCAGATGTGACGTCACCAACTCGAAAACAAGACTTCCTGAATATTCAGCGCGGGTCTTAAAACGTAAAATATAGCTATATGCCGTGGAATCTTTGTAAAATACGCTCAATAGAAGTCATTTGAAGCGATTTTACAAATTATGGACACAACTTGTCCGGAGGCGTCGGTTGTCCTTTAAATTGCTGTCCATGGAGTCAAAATGAGACATTCAAAAGCATAGACAGTGAAAACAAACTCACAAAATTAGAAAGGTTATATAAAAAGTCTGCTGCTGGATAGATGCATGGCTTGAGGAGCCCTCAATAAGGAGCGTCAGCGCAGAGCGCCGATGTGTATGTGGAACTGTCACGGCTTGGAATTGAAGCGGATTTATGTGGGACGGGAGATGTGAGACAATCTCTTTTCATCAATGGTTGGTACAGCTGCGTGTTTGCTTTCAACATTTAGCTTGTAGTAGACATGCACGTTCCACCATGACGATCTACTTATGAAAGCACGCTTCGATCCTCTCCTCTTTCATCAAGAACTGCTTCATGTCACAAAGAGGGTACAGCAAGTGCTGGAAAATGAATGACTGTGTCATTTCAAGTGATTTTACAAATTATGGACACAACTTGTCCGGAGGCGTCGGTTGTCCTTTAACATTCATAGCTACTTTTGTATACTTTTGAAACGCATTTAAAATCGGTTTTATTTTATGATATTTTGTTATTGCATTACTCAAATAGCAAACTTTTTTGATATTAATGAATGGTTTGAATAAATCATGGTTAAACAAACGTGGCAAAGTGAGCAAATCTCTTTGTTTTCTTCTCTTCCAACAGGTCTTCCAGAGAAAGATCATCTCACACCCGTGACCTTGAACCCCCCCTCCCCCAATTGCGCAGTCAAGAGGGCGCCTTGGAGGAATGGCGAAACAACAGAGCCGAGTACAAAGACTGGGAAGATCGGGAGAGATCCACCTCCCCAGATATGGGGAGGGAACGGGAGCGATCCCTCTCCTTAGAGCGGGATCGACATTCCAGCTCCGAGGAGCGGGAGTCGGGAGAGATTTGAAAGACAGAAATGGGCAGGACGGAACACGTCTCTTGATGTCAATCCATTTTATTGTTCAGCAATTATCAACATTTATTCATGTTCAAAGTGGCATGTGTACATAGCAGGGTGGAACGTTAATGGGGGGAATGAAGGGATGTTGTTAATTGAATCGGCAGAGCAACTTTTATACGACTTTGAATTGATTTTCTTTTTGGTGCCAGGTTGTTTTGACCGTGACGGAGGTCTGTTTAACTTTGCTCTCAACATGCTGATTTCCTTTTAAGTTCACCTTTCGATCTTTCTCTTTTTTCCCCCATAATGACTATTTCTGTTTCAGTAGGTGTGGCTCATTGGTTTGGAAGTAGTGATGAAGCGTAACCTCGACAAAGTACATTTTGAATTGGCATTGGAATGACAACCCTTGTATTTGTTCTTTTGTTTACTGACTTAAAGCCATCAAGAATATCTCGTACTGGCGTTGAATATTGATTGGCCTTTAATTCAAGATGAAAACGCTTGGAAATTAAAACTTGACGACTCATCAAACGGCTTCTGCTCAGTGTCTGATGTGACGTGCATGTTTACATCCTGTCGTATGGTGGAGGGGCGTGCTGTTTGCTGCGGTTGGTGAATCGCTCCGGTTTTGCTGTGCTGCCACAAAGAAATAAACTTTCCGCTTGATAAGCAATGTATGACCTGTTTGATGCACTTTTTTATCTTTATGATAGTTTTGTATGAAATGTACTAGATATCTAAAACATTACAAGAATTTGAAACGCGAGGATTTTTGTTGTCGGTTTGTGGCATTTGTCACCTCGTCGGTTGAGAAAATTAGTGTTAAAATTGACCAGAGTTTTGAAAGGCGCTTATAAATTAAAGCTAGCTAGCAATTTGCTATATATTAGCTACCTGGCTGGCTATCTAGCTAGCTATATATTATATGTGGCACATGTTCCTGCCGCTGCTCACCCGCAGAAAAAATATCCTGTGACTAGAGTGTCCTTGAGAGTTTTGAAAAGGGCTTATAAATGAAATGTATTATTATGTATAAACTATTGATAAGCTAGCCGGTTATTAGTTATCTATTGGCTGGCTGGCTGTTAGTTATCTATTTGTTCTGTAGCCACAAAGGGACATAAGTCTTATTGTGCCGGTCCCAAGCCCGGAAAAATACAGAGGGTTGTGTCTGGAAGGGCATCCGACGTAAAAGCTTGGCCAAAACAAACATGCGGATCAAACCTCTAAAGATGGAGGACAATGATTTGCTGTGGCGACCCCGTCAAGGGAAAAGCCGAAAGGAAAAGAAGATTATTAATATTATGGCAAGATGAACGCACGAGTGTGGTGTAGTACTCATTTTGGACACTGGATGGCAGTGATCTCCAAACATGGAGACGCATAGTGACGTCACGGTTATTTTGAAAAGAAGCGCCTGACTGAAGAAAATGGCGCAGGGAGTACGCTACAACAAACCAACGCACGATTAAAAAACGTCCTTCGGGACATTCTATTCACTATGTCGTCACTGAAACCATTCAGTAGGTTGCCTGCTTTGAACACCGCTACCATATTGGTAAGTTTATAGAACTTTATTAACGGCGTAGAATTAAACGTGTGAAAAGTATTTTGAAATGTGCAAGAGTCCACAGGTATGGGTCACGTAAACATAAACTGAATGAAAGAATGACATTGACAGTCGCTTTACGTGTCGAAATACAAACTCTTCGAATTCCACGAACAATATTGATTACGAAAACTATCTGCAATTAAAAAAAATCAAGCTACTTTCTGATGAATCAGTAACCACAGGTGACCTCCAATGACCGGATCGGGCTGGACAGTAACTTTTTAAAGTTTTTAAGTAAATTTCGCGGAATGTGGTTGACGTGATCATTGAACAAATGTAAAAACTGCAGAGATTCACGGGGAAAAAGTGTCACACGATGTATTTGTTGTATATGTTATATATTTTCGAATTATTTAGATCAACCTTTAACGTAGTCAAAGTCAAGTCAAAGTCAAAGTCAGCTTTATTGTCAAATATGCTAATATGCATGACATACAGCACAGAAGAAATTAATGTCCTCTCGGACCCAGCGTGCAAGACATGCAAGGCACTTATAACGTGGCGAAAAAAGACATACAATTGACAACAAACAATACATGTAATTTCTGTATGTAAAGTGAGGTAGTGTCGTATGGAAAGTCCTGGTTAGAAATGAAAACCACGAGTGTTATTACAAAAAAAGAGTAGCGTGTAAAATGCTAAACCACTAAACAATCGCTGATCATTATTGATAATCAAGGAACTGTTCAGATCGCATTTTGTTTCATTTTTAATCGTCCAAATGTGTAATATTTCGTCTTCTCAACCGATTTCTGTCGTGTGACAAAGAAACTCAGAGAGAAAGAGATCTACTAAAACTAACTCGATTAAAATGCATAGAACACCTAAAAACCTTGAGTGTGTCCTTGTCTTTGTGTTCAATCTACATAAAGCATTAGTGTTTACTTTGGGCAGGATGTTTAATGCTGACTCTCGCTTCAGATGGTGGAAAGAGAAGAAGAGTTTCAGCAGAGATTAGCCGAAATTCTGGTGGAGTTTACGGCAGTCACATTGAACGTGTGAGTAGTGTTTCATCCCCCAAACTGCTGATATTACTATAAAAATGTATTTTAATAGCCGTTTTGGAGTCTCTGACTCAGTGAGCTGTGACAGCATTCCGATTCAATAAAATGAGCCATGATTGCCCTCACAAGGAACTAATTGTTTTATGCTGCATTAGTTCTACCCTGCCCAATGGACTGTATTTATATGGCTCCTTAGCAGCAGTGGGGCCACGTTATATGATTCTGTCTGATGGCGGCTTGCAAATGCACATTGTCAAGTGCCCCATTGTGCATAATTAGGAGTTCTCAATGACTTCTTCAAGGACACATTAAGACAGTCTCTCCTCCATCTCGTGAGCTGTGGCCCAGCCCATACCTTTTGAATTGACAGCCGGACTTGTCTGTTTGTCATAATGGTATTTTGCAGTCTGAAGTCCTATTTAACAATGTTGTTTTTCAAAACAGGAGACTAGCGAAGAGTCTCCCTCTGCCCTCCGAGAACCAACACAGTCGGCCCAGGATAGACTTGGTGGTTTTTATCATCAACCTCACGTCTGAACTCAGGTATTGCATGTCTTTAAAAGCATGTTCCCAAGTCTTTGTGCTAAGAAACAACGTAAATATTTAACTGCCGAGCAAGAACATCAGGGATGGATCTGGGCCGCGGCTTTGCGCCATTTTGGTAGCCACTGACGCAACTTTATAACTCCACTGCGCTAGCACCGGCGCACATCAATTACAATTGCCGCATATTGCTACATGATCTGCGGCACATATAGCATACTTCTGTTAAAATAGCTAAAGAAACAAATTTACTTTAAGAGCAATTGAAAACTGTTCGTTTTCCTTCAGAGGTTTTAACTATCGTCATGATCCGCCGGAAATTGCCGAAACAGATAGTCGAATATTTATTTACCCATGGTATATTGCACAGGTGTCAAAGTCAAGGCCCGCGGGCCAAATCCGGCCCGCCACATCATTTTTTTCGGCCCGCGAAAGCAAATCAAACTTGTTAAATCAAACTTGTTAAATTCCATGATGATTGCTAAAATCTGAGCCATATTTTTGGATGTCAACCACAATAAAAGTCATTATTCTTGACTTCAGATTTGAAAACGAGTTATTCATTAATTTGCTGTGTGCTCTATATGTAATATTTGACGGGATTTAAACATTCTAATGGGTTCCCCAAATTCATAACGGCCCTCGAGAGGAAACCATAACTACAATGTGGCCCGCGGCAAAAAATGATTTTGACACCCCTGGTATATTGCATTTACATCGAACGGCATTGACATAGTTGGTTGCAATATGGAACGAGAGAACAGAATTAAAACTCTAAAATACATTAAAAACAAGCAACAAACAAACATATTTTTGTTTTTTAAGAAGTGGGAGTGATTTCAGAGCTCTTGCAGCACATTGGAAATCTTAAAAGCAAGGAAATTTGTTGAAGTAGACACTAGTAAGAAATATTATGCAAAGTCCGTTCTCTGTCTTTTCTGTAACGCCGTAGAACAGGGGTCTCAAACTCAAATTACACGGGGGCCGCTGGAGGCAGAGTCTGGGTGAGGCTGGGCCGCATCGGTTTTTCCACAAGAAAATCACAGATAAAACATTACAATGTTCTCAAAATCTTTCTTTTTAACACACAAAAATGAATTAAACAAATAAATGGAAAAATGAATAAACAATAAATGAACCAGTAATAAATAAATAAAATAATTTAATGATCATAAGGCAGTTACAGACGACTGAAAAAAACCACAGGAAAACTAATTATTTTAATAAAGTTTCAAATGTCTGTATTCACATTTAACCTTTAACTTTTTTAACACAAAGAAAATATTTCCACGAACTGTCGTAAACATTGCTTCTCCAGCCTACTTGTTCAGCTCCACACACAAGTTTCATTCATATCAATCATGCGGGCCGCACTAACATTAATCTTTCATATCAAGGCGGGCCGCAAAATATTCTTTCGGGGCCCGCATTTGGCCCTCGGGCCGCGAGTTTGAAACCACTGCCGTAGAATATCAAAATAACACGGGATTGATTGTATAGTAACTAAATATAAAAACTAAAAAACATATGTTTATTTTATGTATGAATAAATTATTTGACTTGAATTAAAATTGTTTATATGTTATAAAAATAGATTTTAGTCAAATAATGTCTTTTTTACTTAAAATTTAGAAATATCATGCTCCCATGAATGTATTTTGGTTTATTTCCATCAGTTTAATGTACAGTGAGACCTCAAATTACAAACTTAATTGGTTCCCAGGCAGAGTGTGTAAGGCGAAAAGTGTGTATCTAAAAAAAAATTCCCATAGGAAACCATTAAAATGGGAATAATCCGTTCCCGGGTTTCCATAAAATATACTTTTCAAATAAATAAGCCTTAAAACTACACAAAACATACCTTATTCTATGTATAATAAATGTGCTATTGTATTGTAATGAAAGAAATACACTGCATTGTATCATAGTCACTTTATTTACATTTGTGATGGTCATTGATGGCTTGATGGAATGGCGTTGGAGGTCGAAGGTCAAAGGGAATTGCTGTTTGGAAAGAGAGGCACATTACATGAGGACTGTAATTAAAGAAATAAACTGTGCTGTGAAATAAAGTTTATTTACCTTTTTGATGGTCGTTGATGGCTTATGGAAGGAGAGTCACCTTCCATAAGGACTGTTGGTAACTTAACCTCTGGTGCTGTTCGGTCGTGTGCTTCCGCTGAAGATCACTTCGCCAGCCGTGGTGGGTGTGTATTATGAAAATAGTGCTTATTATGGGGTTTAATTTTCAGAAATTTGACGTTTGTAAGACGAAAAGTTTGTAAGATAAGGTGTTTGTAAGTTGAGGTCTCACTGTACTTTGGCAACGTAGTTAAATCGGGTCCATCAATTTTAGAATTTGGCCCCCTTTTCAGACACAAGGGGCCCAACTGGTCCCCTTTTTAAATTACCCAGATGCATCCATCGATCATGCTAAGGCCGCAGCATAGATTCAAACCCACAACGTCAGAACTGTCAGATAGACAGTAAATGAAAAAAAATGCTAATAATAATCTTGCAATGATTGCCTTCGCTGGTTTATTTTATTCATATATATATACATATATTTTTTGTCACAGTCTGCAATCTGCTCAAGCTTCCCTCAAACATTTGGACCCGGGATATTTCCTTGGAAAAGTCTGCTTCATGGCCACCAACGGTATATATATATATCAAAGATATGATCAAACTAATCTGGTGTTGTCGTCAATTACAACACCCCAAGTTCCTGTGTTGTTGTTTGAAAAGGAGACGTTTTTGAAGCTAAAGCTTTTGCTGCGTGTCTCTTTTGTAACTCATAGCACGCAATGCCGCCGTCCCCCCAGAACGACTGGACACTCTGAGAGAGATGGCTGCGTCCTTACGCTGCACGCTGCTCTTCGCAGAGGATCAGGTTGGTGACAATTTTGCTTATTCCATACACACACTTGACAAATCCAGAAAAACAAATCCATTATTTTCTTTTTCTTTTATTGATTTATTTCTCCATCAATTTTATTGTTTGTGTTTATTTATTTATTATCACTGATGGATCTTTCTTTCTGGTTCATGGCTCTCCACGGTGTTAGAAGATGGTAGTAAAATCAGCAGGAATCAAAGTGATGAACAAAAGGATTATTTTAATCGTGGACAGCAGAGACATTGTGAGGTTAAAGTAGGAGGGCCATTGAGTGAGAAGCTTCTGCTCTCCCCGCACCCAAGATGTTTATTTATACAAAGGGCAGGAATGACATCATTTCAAAGGGGCCTATCAGCTACAAGAAGGGTGAAATATGATAGACTGAAATCAGAATGGTTGAGTAACGGTACACACTACAGATATGCAAGGTTATTAGATAAACTACATACATGTATAGACTAAACTAACATCAAAATAAGTAGAGATGAAGAAACATAGGATGTATATTAATATAAATAATTTTTCTAAGATGTTTCTAATTGTCAACATTTTGGCAAATCATTTTTCTGGGATTTTTCTAATTTTCAACATTTTGGTAAATTATTTTTTTAATTTTCAAAATTTTGGCAAATATTTTTTTCTGGGATTTTTCTAATTTTCAACATGTTGGTAAATAATAATTCAGGGATTTTTCTAATTTTCAGAAATTTGGCAAATCATTTTCCAGGTATTTTTCTAATTTTCAAAATTTTGGCAAATAATTTTTCTGGGATTTTTATAATGTTCAACATTTTGGCAAATATTTTTCCAGGTATTTTTCTAATTTTCAAAATTTTGGCAAATAATTTTTCAGGGATTTTTCTAATTTTCCAAATTTTGGCAAATAATTTTTCAGGGATTTTTCAAATTGTTATAAATTTTGGATGTGGATTATTTCGCTCCTGTAAAGTGTAAACTGTGTCATTGGGTAAGACAAATAAAGGTTTTCTTGCGATGACCACGTTACTTCCGGGTTGAGTGAACGCTGGTGTGTGTGGCTGTCACTGCTCACCTGCAGAAAAAAATATCCTTCACATGACTGTGAAGTGTATTTGAGAGTTTTGAAAGGCGCTTATAAATGAAATGTATTATTATTATTATTATTATTATTATTATTATTATTATTATTATTGTCATATAAAATCATTCTATCAGTCACATTTATTTAATCCTGGAAAAATAAACGAGGCTTTGCAAGGTGAAGTCACATACATGTACACATAGGCTTTCGGTGCAGGACCCTAATTGGGATCTAACCTCTGGGAAAAACAAAGAGATTATTCCAAAATGGAATAGATCTTAAAAAAACAAGCGAGTACATGTTGTGCTCAATCGATTTTAGGTAGTCCGCTGTGGCAGCAGTGTTAATATTTGTCCCCTGCAGACAGCAGATGGTGCGACCAACGCCGCGGAGAGATTGCTGACCATCCTGAAGGTGTCGGCTGGTCTCGTTCCCATGACGACAGCACTCTATCTGTCCAACCTTACGATGTGCTCAGTGCCCTCAAACACTAATGAAGTGGATTTTGATTAGTTACCTCCATTGGACTGGCATGTTTTTTTGATTTTAACGTGATTATTTTCTCTGTAATTGCAGTCATCTTGAATTTATTTACACCGTCTAGTCCAGGGGTGTCAAAGTCATTTTTTGCCGCGGGCCACATTGTAGTTATGGTTTCCTCTCGAGGGCCGTTATGAATTTGGTGAACCCATTAGAATGTTTAAATCCCTTCAAATGTTACATATAGAGCACACAGCAAATTAATGAATAACTTGTTTTCAAATCTGAAATCAAGAATAATGACTGTTATTGTGGTTGACATCCAAAAATATTGGATTTTGGCTCAGATTTTAGCAATCATCATGGAATTTAACAAGTTTGATTTGCTTTCGCGGGCCGGATTTGGCCCGCGGGCCTTGACTTTGACACCTGTGGTCTAGTCCAAATCTGACAATAATTGGTACACGTTTGCAATTCCATAAAAATAACTAGTCTTAGTCATGGATGTAAACTACACTCACTCCGTGAGGCATTTCTACTCGCTTAGCTTATTGAGTTCAAACTCAACCATGAAGAACACCTCATAGTAATGCAGTGTCTCTTTCAAAATCAGTTTGTTTTGTATCCAGCAGTTAAAGCAAACATGTTGAGATCATAATTCCACATAAACTGATTTCTACCCGTGAAAGAGGCTTTAAAGGACAACCGACGTCTCCGGACAAGTTGTGTCCATAATTTGTAAAATGCCTTCAAATGACTTCTACTGAGTGTATTTTACAAAGATTCCGCCGCATATAGCTATATTTTACATTTTAAGACTCACGCTGAATATTCCGGAAGTCTTGTTTTTGAGTTGGTGACGAGTCCTCACCCTACGTCACCGAAGGAACGCCCCTGACCGAAAAAAAGGTCACATTGTAGCAGTCCTTCCTTCACGTCAATGCATTTGGCTGTACTTGGCTGATCTGAAAATTTCATGTAGCACCAAAAAAGAGGCAGAAGAGGGCGACAAAGCTCCATGTACGGAATTAATCAGCCTGTGGAAACAGGCTGATTAATTCCTTACAGGAGCTTTGTCGCCATTTTCTGCATCTTTTTGTGCTACATTTCCATGGAATAAATGTTTTAATCGATTGCAAACATGTATGCTTTCCTCTTCAGAACTATTTGAATCATATTCATAATTGTATGAGTAACAAGAAAGCATGTTCTCCGAATCTGAAGCCATTGTTTTGATTCTCCAGCAAGGCAAGACGTCTTGGCGTGACATCACGAACAAGGGGGCGGGACCTTCTGAAACCGGCCACTTCCGGGTTCATTTTTTTTTTTGCAGATTTTGGACACTTTCAGTCATTTTTATTGGTGCTTTGCATTTGACTAAAAGTATCACACTGCGTGTTTTGGGTAGTTTAGATGCTATAAAACGTTTTTCTGATGTCAGTTAAGAAACAAAAAAGTGACGTCGGTTGTCCTTTAAAGCACAATGAACAAGAGATTCAAACAGGTTTCTTTCTTTTTTTACTTGTTTTTATTACTGAGTACCTACAAACATGCAAAAACATTTGCTTCTGTGTGTAACACTTTTGTGCAATGTCTATCCAATGCACTGCTAACTATTTTGGTAGTAGTCCATCTATTTTACGACATATAATCTTCATTAAAAAAAAACAGCCCTAAATATTGACACCGTTTCCTTTTTAGAAACCAAACATCAGCCAGCAAAGCCCATCTTTTTGTAATCTGCATCAACGTCAGCAATGATGATGTCCATCACGTTATTCAAAGCCTGCTTCCCGGTGCTATCCAGTCCTGCCTTCTCCTCCAAAACCTTTGCGGTGGCTTCTGTGATCAGCTGTAAAAGAGTCAGACAACAGATAAGACCATATAAATGTTCCAGGACTCATGTCACAAAATACATTTAAAAGCCAAACAGCCTCGTTTTACTGTATTCAGTGTTTGAGAAGAAGATATTTCATGATCACCTTGTAATTGATAAGGGGTATCTTGTGTTTTGTGGCATGGGTCTTGGATAAAGGTTTGAGGATGTTGGCGTGATTGCCTTTAGCTTTCAGTAGCTCCCCCAGTTTCTTAAGCAACGTGACACCTTGGGCAGAAATGGCCGAGTTGCCGGCCAGGTCGGCTTGTGCGATTCCTGCAAATTTGGGGAACAGCTTCTGGGTCTCAGGGTGCTCGGTGAATAATCTGTGAAGAGAAAGTACACAGAGTTTTCTGGCTTTTATTGATTAACCTTTCAACCTGGGCTGCATCTTATCTTCAAAGCAATTTACCGAGTTAGAACTAGACCTCCGTATGTCTTCAAGTCCGCTTCAACTGGCGCCCAAAACTTCAGAATTATGTCAAAGTCAGCCATGACTGAAGGATATGTTTGAGGAAACTGTGTGTGGAAAAGATTAGAGAACACTGGGGAGTACAAAACTAATTGGAGAGAAATTCAAAGGGAAAAGAGGAGGAAAACGCAGGACTATTATCCTTTTGTTCCAGTATTACATTTAATGGCCAGCAGCCATTAGGCGTTGCATGAAAGTCTCGATGAATACATTACCTCGGCGTTGACCTCAATGCAGCCGCATTGTGTGGCGCCTTCTTAAAACGCGTGCATATTTCATTTTTAATCCCCAAAGATAAATTGTCATACAACAAAATATAACTTTATCATAATCAAGCCGGTAACTTGGCAAAACCTACCTGTGAAAATACAAATGATCCCTGCAACGTAATCCAATTCTTCTTGCTATGACCTCTTATCGACCCCCCCCCCCCCCCCAAGCCTTATATATTCCCTCCCTCTGTCCCATTACAAAAATATCCCAGCCCATACTCGGAACTCCGACCATCACGCACGTGCCTCCAAACAGCTTCAACACCTCGACGCCACACAAAAGACTGCCGCTTGGCGATCAGGATAATCAGCAAAATGCTACACAAATACAGTCTTCAGACTTCACAGTTTCAATTAAAAAGAGCGCGATCCGCCTTTGATTTCCCCCAAGAACGAATCCTACTATTAACTGGGCCATGTGGGTTTTCTTTGGGTCCTCCGGTTTCATCGCGCGTTCCAAAAACATTCCTGGCAGGGTGATCGATCACTCTAAATTATCCGGAAGTGTGATAATGAGTGCGAATGATTGTTTGTCAATGTGTGTCCTGTTAATTTAGTGATGGGTATTCCGGCTCTTTTCAGAGAGCTGGTTATTTTGGCTCGGCTCACCTAAAGATCCGGGTCTTTTTGTTCCCAAATGGTTCCTGTTTTTTTTTTTTTTTTTTTTTTTTTTTTTTTTTGCTTAAATTAATTAACTACCAAAAATCATGTAAGATTATGTGAAAAACAAATTACTCGTGTAAAAAATACACTATATCATATTTTTATTTATATGGCTTGATTTATATGTGCACAGAGAGCATCCACTAACTCACTTTCCCTGTGTACTCTGGCCTGATGATCAGCTGTCACTAATTTGCTTTTCATATTAATAATGCTATCATACCAAGTAGTAAAAATATAATAATTGAATAATAATAACAGCATAATGTAATAACATTTGTCAATGTGTCTATAATACTCCCATCCCTCTTCTACCACGGATACCGACCAATCACGTGCGGCTTTAACCGACGACCGGGGGCGGGGAATAGAGGACCAAAAAAAGTCGTCTCCCATTTCCGGCGCCTTGTTCGGAACCGGCTGTCTTCGTTCACTTCAGAGAGCCGGCTCTTAGAACCGGCTCGTTAGCGAATGACACATCATTACTGTGATTGACTGGTAACCAGTTTAGCGTATATCCAGCCTCTTGCCTGAACGCAGGTCGGGAAGGCTTTAGCACGTCAAATTGTTGCACAGAATAAATGGATGGATGCCATGTTTTGAAAGTATATTTCAAAAATTATACAAATTCGATTCGAGTAAGCAGATGACAAGGCCAATATGCAAATGTAAAAATAAAGTCCTGACGTCTACTTCCCCTTGAATAATACATTGAAACAATAATCATAGAACAAATGGCTCGTTTTCTAGTTCATTATGATGAAACCTGAAGAGCGAAACCGTTTTAGATGAGATACTTAATGAAAAAAAGTTATAAGATTGCGTTTAATTGGTGAAAGGTAATCCCCTCCTTCTCTATCCAGTGATTGGTCACCACACCGCTCCAACCACTTGTTAGCCAATTGTTTCTTGTGTTTTAATCACGTGATGTCGCAAACACGGAACACTCACTCTTCGACCAAAGCAAACTTAATATCCAAAGTTTACATTTCTCTTCTGTTTATTTTTGATACGGTCTAAAGCGATTTATATTTTTAAATTACATTGCGTTGTACTCATCGCGTTCTTCGATGATACGTGTTTTTCAGAACGTCAGACACTTGTCTTCCACTCCAATGAAACAAACGGGTAAGGTGTTACATGTTATTTCGAGAATGATTTTCATTTGTGTTGCATTTTGTACTATACGGTACTCGATTCCATCGTAAAGAGTCAATTACATAACTCAACAAAAACAACTAACAGAGATGTTCGGGATATTACTATTACCAATACAAACCCGTATATAACGATTCAACTCATTCAAATATAATTGGGTTGATAAAATACAATAAAAGTATCATTTGACATATTGCTAATTATTATATATGTAATGTAACCTTCACTATCCCCTAGAACTGTCGGTACCTGTCCCCTGGGGAGAGATCAGAGGGAAAATTTGGGGTCCTGACCATGGCCGTCCTGTGCTTTGTCTTCATGGCTGGGCTGACAACTGTGGTAGCTTCAACACTCTTATTCCTCTTTTACCTAAAGGTAAGTAATATATTTTATTCACATACATATCAAAGTTGAATGTTATTTGCACAATAAATACTCAAAATATAAACAAGGCAGGTGAGCATTCAGTCTCGGTGAACACCTTCCTCTCCCCTCGTTCTTCATTGATTTATAATTGTTAAAAACTCGCAGTTGCCATTTAATAATAATAATAAATGTAATTTCTAAGCGCCTTTCATCAATGTAATTTCACACGCTACTCAGAATATGTGATGTAATGATGGTGGGCTTTAAGGCGAAAGTGGTTATTTCTCATAATTTACTACTACACACAATACATGAGTCAAGAAAAATAACTGCTTTTGTAGCGGGTGGATAGTATTAGAGTGCCTGTTATTCACAAGAACGAATGGTCACATAAAAATACCACTTTATCATTGTTCAGTTTTATACACCTGGACTATGGAATGGTGGGGATTCTTTAAAGAACAAATGTCGTTGGAGAGTATTATCAAACCTTAAAGGACAACCGACACCATTTTTCGTTTCCTAACTGACATCATAAAAATGGTTTATAGCATCTAAAATAACCAAAACACTCAGGCTGATATTTTTAGTCAAATGCAAAACACCAATAAAAATGACTAAAAGTGTCCAAAATCTGCAAAAAATTGAGCTGCGAATTGGGCATTTTCAGAAAGTCCCGCCCCCAGTTTGTGACGTCACGCCAAGACGTCTTGCATTGCGAGTGAATCAAAACAATGGCTTCAGATTCGGAGAATATGCTTTCTTGTTCCACATCCAGTGATGAATATGATTCAAACAGTTCTGAAGAGGAAAGCATACATGTTTGCAATTGATTAAAGAATTTATTTGTGCCATTTTGAGGCAACATTGGGGGAAAATCTCTCACCCAAAAAAGAGGCACAAAATGGCGACTTCCTGTGGCCACCTCTGTTTCCACAGGCTGATAAATTCCTTATATGGTGCTTGGACGCCCTCTTCTGGCCTTCTGGCGGCTTTTGGGTGTGTCACGTGGTCCCCAGACCAAACAAGCAAAATACATTGATGTGATGGAAGGACTGCTACAATGCGTCCTTTAGTGACGTCACGTACGGACTTGTCACCAACTCAAAAACAAGACTTCCTGAATAATATCCTGAGTCTTAAAACGTAAAATATAGCTATATGTGGTGGAATATTTGTAAAATACGCTCAGTATAAGTCATTTGAAGTGATTTTACAAATTATGGACACAACTTGTCCGGAGGCGTTGGTTGTCCATTAAGAATATGCCCCTTGTCATTAGCTGTCCATTTGTCCATTACGCTCATCTTTTTGTCGTTGTCAGAGTGCCGATACGTGGCTGTGGACCTAGCAGGTCACGGTCTTTCCTCGCATCGTCCCCCTGGCGTCTTTTACACCTTTCCTTCATATGTGTCTGATATTCACAGAGTTGTTGACGGTAAGTGCATTTTATTTTCACATAGGCAGATGTGGAAAAGCGACTTGTATCCACTTGTTATCATTTGATATCGGCGAATTGGTTAAATCACATTGTCTATCCACGCTGGCAACCTCTGATGTTCTATGGCAAGTAAAACTAATGTGATGTCTACTATTGTGATGAAATGCACTAGCTGCCTGATGGTCTGTGAAATTAACTCCCACAGCCCTCCGCTGGCGTAGGTTCTCTATCCTGGGCCACAGTATGGGTGAGCATTGCCAAGCATTAGTCACACCATTTGAATGTTCCTCCTTGGTACGCGTCCACATCTACATTTTTTTTCAGGAGGCAATATTGCTGGAATGGTAAGTTGTGCCAGTGTGTTGTTTCACCTCATTTTCTTTTTTTTTTTGCCACCGTTTGACAATCTTAATCAGTGCTGACTTCGATCCACCTTGTATTTGATGCAGTTCAGTGCTCTTTTCCCTGAGATGGTGGAAGCTTGTGTATTGCTGGACTCCTACGGATTCTTACCCACTGATCCGGTAAAATTTAAAAGAATAATTTGTTTTTGGAAATTCCAGTTCTTTGTCACTTCTTTAGTGGTCACAAGTGAAGATTATTTTCTCACTTTCGGATTGTTCAGAGTCTGTTGTTCTGTTTTCCTGGAAGATCACTTGTCACTTCAAATGCTGTTTTAAAATTCATAATTTATTACAGTAAAGTCTCGTTATATCGATAGTCCCGGTTATATCGATACTATTTCTATGCACGCACGGAGAACATTACACGCAAACAGGGTCGGATATATCGATAGTCCCGGTTATATCGATATTTTTTCGGACTCCCTTGAATATCGATATAACGAGACTTTACTGTAATTAACATAAAGATGTTTGTTTGTTGGTGGAAAATCCTACTGGACCCTCCGCACCCTGCCCACCACCTTTTCCAGCGACTCCCCTCAGGCAGTTGCTATCGATCCATGCGCACCAAATCCATCAGACATTTAAACAGCTTTTTCCCCCAAGCCATTAACTCTCTAAACAGTAACCCAAATAGAACTGTATAGTGACTGCTATTTTTTATGATGATACTAGTACAGCGTGTTCTACCGGAGACAAATTCCTTGTGTGTTCGACATACTTGTCTAATAAAGATGATTCTGATTCTGACACCTCACAAAAAGATCTCGTTGACAGAAAAACATGCCTGACATAATGCGGCAGGGGATGGACGGTATTCTGCAGTTTGAAAAGAAACCCGAAAAGAGTGAGCGAGTTTACACTTATGAGAAAGCGGTTGAGAGGTACGATACAGTCTGGTTTTTGTCCTTAAAACGATTCTGTTTAGCTTCTGCCTATTGATTTTCTTTCTTCTCCTCTCAGGCTGTTGGCAGCAAACCCAAGTCTGTCCGAGACGTCTGCGTGCAACCTTTTAGAACGTGGTCTTGTACAAGTTGAAGGAGGTTTGTTTTCACGTCTTCTGTGCTCATGGAAGAATCATTTTTTTTTTCCTTCTGTAATTTCACTGTGATCTTGCTCATTTAGGGGTTGTCTTCTCACGTGACCTGCGGATCAATTTGGTACGTTCCTGTTGCACATTTTAAGAAATAATAGTGGTGGGATTATGAAGTAAAGTACAGTGATACGTTGGTTTACGAACTTAATTGATTCCCAGACAGAGTGTATAAGGCGAAAAGTGTGTATCCCAAAAAATAATTTCCCATAGGTAACCATTAAAATGAGAATAATCCATTCGTAGGTCATTCGCAATTTTCTACTTTGTAATTTTCTAAGCCTTAAAACTACACAAATATACCTTCTTTTATGTACAATAAATGTGCTATGGTATTATAAGTAAAGAAATAAACTATACTGTATAATAAAGTTGTTTTATTTACCTTTGTGATGGTCGATGGTTTGACGGAATGCAGTGACCGGTTTCCTCAGCATTAAACACTTGATTGGGAACCTAACCTTCTTCTTTCACTATGTTGAGGAACGATCCCTTGTAGGTGCTTTCTCTGCAATAATTGTATCTAGTTCCTCATCAATTGTGTTCTGTTTGGCTGGGTTGACAGCTTTTTGCATCAAATGTACAGATGGCTTGTGCGCGTTGTTTGTGGAGCCTAATTGATGGGATAGTTTAACCTTGCAGTCTACACTCTGCATTTGAACGATCAAAGTTGGAACTCTCTCACTGTCGTCCGCCTGTCTCTTTAATGTTTAAACCACCCCCTTCCTGCTGCGTTCATGACCAATCACGTGGCTTTAACCAAAGACTGGGGTCGCGGAATAGAGGACAAAAACAGTCGACTGCCATTTTGTTGTTAGAAGAACGGTTAGAAGAATATGTCGTTCGTGAACGACACATCATTCATTGAGGCAGCTCCGTGTATGAAAAAGTTCGTATGCTAAGGTAAAATTTTCATAAATGTAACGTTTGTCAACTGAAAAGTTCGTCAGCCAAGGGGTTCGTAAACCGAGGTATCACTGTATGAGCTATATAGCTATCTAGCTAGCGAGCTATCGAGCTAGCTATCTATTAGCTAGCTAGCTAGCTTTTCATCTATTTGAGTTACTTGCTATTTGAGTGAATGCTGGCGCATGTGGCTGCCGCTGCTCACCCACAGAAGAACTTATTTTGTGACTTTAAAGTGACCTTGTGGGTTTTGAAAGGCGATTATAAATGAAATGTATTATTATTATTATTATTATTATTATTATATCTCAAGATGTCAGTCACAATGTTTTTTTTTTGTGTTTTTAATGAAGAAAAACATAGCTCGTATCAGCATGGAGCAGAGTTTAGAGCTGCTCTCGAGGATACAAGCCTCCATTATGGTGGTTCTGTGAGTAATGAATTTCGCAGCCACATACAACAATGAATGAAATCTTTTACTACATTTCAACATGAGAATTCTACACCTCATCTTTTTTTTTCCTCTCTCTCCCCAGTGCGGATGAAGGCTTTGAGAAAATGTTTGCAGAACCAGAACAAAAGAAATTTACATCAGAGCTTCTGCAGGGCTATAGAGACAAAAATGTAAGTGTGTTCATGCAGCGTTGGTGTACCTGCAGCCTCCGTTATATTTATAGCTGGTAAAGGCGCAGACCAGATACCCGACTGATGCAGACAACAGACCAAGCAACTGGCTGTTAGAACTGCTTCATGTCACAAAGAGAGTACAGCAAGTGCTGAAAATGAATTGCTCTCTGTATCTATCTGTTGTCATATTATGTGTTATTTAGTTTTTTGTTTTTTTTTTAACTTTATGTTACTTGGCGGCCGCTGCTCACCCGCAGAAAAAATATACTGTGACGAAAGTGTCCTTGAGAGTTTTGAAAGGCGCTCATAAATGAAATGCATTATTATTATTATATTTTATTAAATGTTTGTTTTTCAGTACAAACCAATACAAGTTACTTATATGTGAATCTTAAACATACTTATATACGGCTTAAACATACATTGTTTTGGTGCATTCCAAAGTCGTGGTAGAGGCTTTCTCGGCCTTTTTCGTGATACGCCGGAAACTGCCGAAAGAGATCATCGAATATTCATTTACCCATGGTGAATTGCAGTTTTTACATCAAACATGACGGATGGTTACAATATGGAGCGTGAGAACAGGAGTAAAACTCGAAAAGGATATTAAATACATATTCTCTTTTTTTTTTAAGAAACCATCAAATAAGTCTGTGGAGGGTCGTGACAATTCGTTGGTTGCAAAATGCTGTTAATTATGATAATTTAGTAGCTAATGGGAATTTTTTTCAGAGTTGTTGCAGCGCATTGGAAATCTTCAAAGCAAAGAAATTAGACACAAGTGAGAAATATTGTGCTAAGTATGTTCTCTTTGTCTTCTCACTACCATAGAATATCCAAATAGCACAGAATTAATTGTGTAGTAACTAAAGAAAATTGAAAATATTTATTTTATCTATGAATAAATACTTGGACTTGAATTCAAATTGTTGATCTATTCGAAAAATAGATTTTATTCAAATAATGGTTTCTAATTTGCAATTTTGAAATGTCATGCTCCTATGAATGTATTTTGGTTTATTTCAATCAGTTTTGTATACAGACGCTCCCCAACTTATGAATGAGATATGTTCTGAACGGACGTTTGTAAGGTGAATTTGTTGCTTCAGTGCTATATTTTGTATGGAATGGATGTTTAAGGCTTATATATGTATGTTTAAGGCTTTTATAAGTAACTTGTATTGGTTTGTACTGATAAATAAACATTTAATAAAATATAATAATAATAATAATAATAATACATTTCATTTATAATCGATGAAAAGGTTTCTTCAGCCGTCATTCTTTGAAGGTGTCGGACGTTTCGCTTCTTATCCAAGAAGCTTCATCAGCAAACTAAAGTCTTGCTGGTAGTTTCGTCCCGATATATATCCCTACTGTCCAGACGTGGCGTGCCGGACTCTGCTATGATTGGTCCCAGCTCTCAGGTTGGGGAGAGAAGAGGACTAATCCCTGCGGCTCCACTGATTACTTCTATTGTCCTGACTGACGACTGGCCGGATTGCCCAATTTTCTACATATGTTACTACAAAAATGTTCGTGTGTAACGTTGTTTGTAACTCGAATATTAAGTGGGGGATCGTCTGTAATTCGACAATCTTGTTAAAACGGGCCCTGTCAATTTTAGAATTTGGCCTCTTTTTCGGACACAAACTGGCCCCCTTTTTTTAATTTCCCACATGCATCTCTGCAGTGAAAAAGATGCTTAGATCATTCATCAAGTGAGCTACATCATGTAATGTGATAATGAGGAGGCTGAAGCTATGCAGCACAGCCAAACATGCTTTGGAGTGGGGGTGGGGTGTGATCTCATCATCATCATCATCATCAGGGGAAAGGGGTAAATCTTGACATGTCCTTCACGTTTCGCTTGTTTCCTTTCCCTCAGCACTCGGTGGTGAACGTACCTGGCGGCCATCATGTTCATCTGACTAACCCCGAGGTGGTTGCTCCGTTAGTGTGCGAATTCCTCCAGAGCAAAGTCTTATCAGCGACGGACAGTGCCGACCAACTCAGTCCTAAACTGTAGGAAGTACACAGAGCACATGTGAAATCCGCTGCTCATTTCAACAGTGTAACTGCTAATCTCCAATTTGCCACGTTACTTGAGGTAAACTATTTTTCATATCTGTTATAAATATGAATGTGTTGTTGCATTACGTGGCACCTTTTTTTTCTTGGTTTCTGACATGTTAATAAGCCATCTAAGAATCTAAGGCTTCAGCGTAAAATTCCATCGATGCTTCCTGACACTGCGAAAAACACATTTTCACATTTCAGACCCTTAGGCTACAGTCAATATGGGAAGCAGCCTCTTCACCACTTTGGTTAGGTTTTTTTTTATAATGGCTGCTTGATTTTTTTTTTTTTTATCTGCCCAATCGTGCAGAATCAGACAGCAGTTGCCATATCACCCGCTACCCTGTTGCCTTTGAGCAACACTTTTAAATCACTGACTTTGAAGTCTCTTGCCATTAATATTTCAGAGGTTGCATGAATAAATCAAAAGGCAACGAGCTGTGGAAAGCAGCAGCAGCACCACAGCGGCTCAGGGCCCGCACATTAGCGAAGTGGTCCGGCTGTTTTGGTCTGTGGAGGATTTCCTCATTTGCATCGCAAGCATTTTGAATCCTTGAAATCTGCTTCTTTTTTTCTTACAAGGGCTTTTAAAGCGGCGGTTTAAATGTCCCAATGCATTTGAGGAGTTTTGTTTTTGTTTTACTCTGTAAATGGAAAAGCCTTGGATAAAAATGGCTGGAAAAAACGTTAACGTTTGCTCAATCTCATGGATGTACAGGTAACATCCGACTTACGATCGAGTTCCGTTCCGACCAAACGGTCGTAAGTCGAAATGATCGTAAGTCGAAATCCATTCAAAATGTTGAATAGAGACTCGGAGGCGAAATGACTCGCAAACTCCCCCTCTTAAAAATGTTAAAAATAGGGTGTGGAGGTCATGGTCGTAAGTATGGGTGGTTGTAAGTCGGGCTGGTCGTAAGTCAGATGTTACCTCTATATAGTAGTACTGCAAAACTGGAACCCACAACCAAGTTTAATGGACATACCATCTCTCGCTGTCCTTTTTCTGATTTTGAGCAGTGTCGGTCTCCACTTCAAGCTCAAGATAAAACCGCTTTTGAATCTTGGTTGTGTGTCTTATTTCAACATTGTAAAAAAACATGCATGTGGAGGTTCAAGTTGTCCATCGGTGTAAATGATTATTTGTTTGGTGATCAATGGGATAGGCTCCAATTTACCCCTGATCCGAATTATGAATATGGGAATGATGGATGGAATGAATGTGTTTTGCTTGCAAATTTCTGTCACCTGCAAATTCTGCCTAGCAACAAGTTATCCTACACAAATTAATTACTATAAATGGAAATACTATGTAAGAGTTTCCACACTAACATGTAATTTCCTTTGCAACGTTTGGAGTATATTGCTTGGAAATGGAATGAACATAAGCATCAGGTTAAAGGTTACTTGCCATCTTCTGTAACTGTTCCCAAGATAATCTCCCGTAACAGGTCTCGTTGGACGAACGCGAAGATCACAGACTGGGTGAGTCACACACACACACACACACAAAAGCATGCGCACACCATTAATGACCAAGTCCACCAGATTCATGCTGATACTGCTTTTTCACACCCCTTACAGATGTTAAAGAAACCGCTTGCTTCTCATTGCATCCAATCAGTCAGTAATAAGCCACTGGCATGCCATTAGTTCTGCAATTAATTTGCAAAGAAAATAATTGTTGTTTCTCTCATTTATCACTCGAGACTGCATCAACATTGTTCTACGGTTTAATGTTTGATATTGACTCTTTGCTGGATGCGCTTTTTTTTTGTTTCAGGTGTAAAAAAAAACATTTAAAATGCCACGGTCTTGCTGTTTGGAATGTTCCACCAGGCTTTGAACTTTCCCTTTTGCTTGTGCTGCATTCTGTTTGATTTATTTGACACCAAGTGTTACAGGTAAGGTTGGACAATTTCGGCCTGAGAGCTCAGCCAAAAAGAAATTGTAGTTTGTGTGAAAGAGTGCACATTTAAAGGGGACATCAACTCAAAAATATTCATGACAATAACTTATTCTGAAATCCCTGCTCATTACATACCCAAAAAAAGCACAATCACCCCAGAGCTGTCCAGCGATGACAGTCAAATGGCATAAAATTGACATTTTCACCCGAAAAGATATAATCTGGACCATTTCAACTGCTGGAAAGTTCATTGTTATTATTTCAGTCGATTTTCAACCATGTGGTTTGATATGCGGCACGATGACCGCCTTCTGCTGGGACATGACAGTTAAAATGAATTAAAATCCGCAAATCTTGGATTATAAACGGTTCAGAACTTCAGATAATGGATGACATTTTGCTAGACGTGTGCAGCGACGTGGACATTTGTTCAACGGGATGGCACGGATTGGAAATTGAGATACATTTGTTTTGCTACAGTGCATTTGGATTTGGTAAGATTCAGTGCCTTTGTCTTGAGGAAACTGTGGAAATGGGTGCATTTCTTAGCTCTAACCAGGAGGGGCGCTGTTGATACATGATAATCAGCCACGGGAATTTCAGCTCCATCCCTGGAATGTTACAGTGAGACCTCAATTTACGAACTTAATTGGTTCCCAGGCAGAGTGTGTAAGGCGAAAAGTGTGTATCTAAAAAAAAATTCCCATAGGAA
Source organism: Hippocampus bargibanti (assembly GCF_051943395.1). NCBI lineage: Eukaryota > Metazoa > Chordata > Actinopteri > Syngnathiformes > Syngnathidae > Hippocampus > Hippocampus bargibanti. The sequence continues at coordinate 18,205,359 of NC_142743.1, forward strand.
ACCATTAAAATTGGAATAATCCGTTCCCGGGTTTCCATAAAATATACTTTTCAACTAAATAAGCCTAAAAAACTACACACAACATACCTTATTCTATGTATAATAAATGTGCTATTGTATTGCAATGAAAGAAATACACTGCATTGTATCATAAAGTCACTTTATTTACATTTGTCATGGTCATTTATGGCTTGATGGAATGGCGTTGGAGGTCGAAGGTCAAAGGGAATTGCACGAGGACTGTAATTAAAGAAATAAACTGTGCTGTAAAATAAAGTTTTATTTACCTTTTTGATGGCCGTTGATGGCTTATGGAAGGAGAGTCACCTTCCATAAGGACTGTTGGTGCTGTTCGGTCGTGTGCTTCCGCCGAAGATCACTCCGCCAGCCGTGGTGGGTGTGTATTACTAAAATAGTGCTTATTATAAGGTTTAATTTTCAAAAATTTGACGTTTGTAAGACGAAAAGTTTGTAAGTTAAGGTGTTTGTAAGTTGAGGTCTGACTGTATTCTCATACTTGTCAATCTGCAAGACACTGTGACCTTACTAACGCCTCAATTTTTCCTTACTGGGAAAAAAAAAAACATACGCATGTGTAATATTTCATTGCGCTTCATTGTCACTCGTCATTTTCATTTCCAATTTGTAAACACGAGGAAATGTAATGGCAGTCGCCTGGAATGTGATGACCAACACATCCCATCTGTAGCATCAGAAAAAGCTGCTGTTTTACAGCGGCCTTTAAAAAAATGCTTGGTATTTCGCAACATTAAAGGACAACCGACGTCTCCGGACAAGTTGTGTCCATATTTTTTAAAATGGCTTCAAATGACTTCTACTGGGCGTATTTTAATAAGACTCCACCGCATATAGCTATATTTTACATATTAAGACTCGCTCTGAACATTCAGGAAGTCTTGTTTTTGAGTTGGTGACGAGTACTCACGTGACGTCAGAAAAGGACCGCCTCCTGACCGTAAAAAAGACGCATTGTAGCGTTTTTCCATCACGTCAATGTATTTTGCTGTACTGTTTTTTTTTTTTGGAAACCCTTGTGTTACTTCCAAAAGCCGCCAGCAGAGGGAGTCAAGCTCCAAGGAAGGAATGTATCAGCCTGTGGAAACGGGCTGATTCATTCCTCACAGCTCAGTGGCCATTTTCTTGCCTCTTTTTGGGTGAGACATTCCCCCCTCGCCCGTATGCCTCAAAATGACACGGAATACATTCTTTAATCGATTGCAAACATGTATGCTTTCCTCTTCAGAACTATTTGAATCATGTTCATAACTGGATGTGTAACAAGAAAGCATATTATCTGAATCTGAAGCCATTGTTTTGATTGTCCAGCAATGCAAGACGTCTTGGCGTGACATCACGAACTGGGGGCGGGACTTTCTGAAAATGCCCAATTCGCAGCTCAATTTTTTTGCAGATTTTGGACACTTTAAATCACTATACAACGTTTTTCTTATGTCAGTTAAAAAACAAAAAAGTGACGTCGGTTGCCCTTTCAACATGCAAAAGAAAAAAAAACGGTCCTTTCTTCTCGCACCTTAAAAGTGTCCCATCATCATTTCCTGCTTGTAAATGTCATCATTATGACCTTCCCGTCATCCGGCTGCTTTTATTATGAATCCCCTTCCTAAACTAAAAATAGACACCAAGCTTGTTTATGCTGAGCTTTTGTCTTTTTTTCTCGTGAGCAATTGGCATCCATCAGCTTTTACTCTAAAACATCATTGCCGCCGCTTTCAGTCATCAGCAATATGAAAAGCCCTCAGCCCCCTCCTGTTCTTTCTCCTTCTTCATGTCAGTGCAACTGCGCGTTGGCCTCGGGGTGTTAAATTGGGTGCAATTGATTTTACACGGCAAGCCGAAGACATCTGAAGGGCTTGCACCCCTCCCACATACCCCCCCACACACATATACAAAGATGATAGTTATATAAGTTTCCCTCCCACTCCCTCCTTTCTCTCCACCATGAGCAGGGGTGTTGTCATGGCAACCCCCCCCCCCACCCCCCCTTTTTTTAACGTCAGTGGCATGAGGTTGGAGGATGAAGCTGCATACAGCATCTGTCTCTCGTGCTTCTCGGAGAGCACCTGTCGTCTTTTTGGACTTTGAGTACCGCTCTGAACGCTACGGCGGAACCTCCTGGTTCCACGCTGACGGACTTTGACTGCGGACCAGAGTCGCACACCTTCCGGTCCGACCGTGTGCACAGGTGAGCGCTTGTGTTCAGTGGTTGTAGTTTTTTTTAGGGATGTATGGAAATAGCGAGCTATTGGTTTTTGGTATCAGATGTACAGTGATACCTTGGCTTACGAACTTAATTGGTTCCCAGACAAAGTGTGTAAGGCAAAAAGTGTGTATCCCAAAAACTAATTTCCCATAGGAAACCATCAAAATTTATTTAGTTGTTTTTTTTTTTACTTCAAAATGGCGCCACAAGAGCGTCAGCCTTTCCAGCAGCTCCTGTATTTTGTTTTTCTACTTCTTTCTTTCCTTTCTGTCTGATAACTTTGCTGCTGTGTTATTTCCGGGTAGAGTGAACACTGGCGCGAATGGCTGCCGCTGCTCACCCGCGCAAAAAAAAAAAAAAAGTTCTTATCCTGTGACTGTAAAGTGTCCTTGAGAGTTTTGAAAGGCGCTTAGAAATTAAATGTATTATTATTATTATTATTATTATTATTATTATTATTATTTCGGTTCTTAGACTTTGTATTGATAAAATAACACCACTAAGTGTCATTTTTCTATTGTTGTTTTAGCACCACAGAATAACTCGTTTTCCCCTTCCTCTCTCCCAGCACAAAGACCCCATCTTCCACCTCATCCATTTCGGTCCCGCCCCACCTCGGAATGTCGTGGTTGTTCTTAGACTGGTTTGTGCCACTCTACCTGCTGGTTTCAGTCTTGGTACTGGCGGGCTTCGGAGCGTGCCTGTACTTCCTGGAGCCCGGGCTGCATGACACACACGTGTGGAGCAACAAAAACGTCAGGCATCGCCCACTAGTGGCAAGTGTAAACTGCAGAGATGATGATACGGATGCTCTCATATGATCAGACAGGTGGGTGACAATGGAAAGAAGAGGGATGATCTGATAAGCCTTATCCCGTCACACCAACTTTTCTCTGATCCAAAGCATATTGTATTTTGTTTTTCAGGGTGAATCAGACTGAAATGAAACAGATTGGTTCAATTGTAAATGATGCCAGAAAAAATGTTAGGGAGGCATGATGGCTGCTGATAGGCTTGATGTTAACATACCATTGTCCAGTTGTGCCAATTTTTAACATATGCTCTTGATTTATTTATTTATTTTTTTGGCGGGGGGGGGGGGGGGGGGGGGTTGATTGAGTTACAGTGATACCTTGGCTTACAAACTTAATTGGTTCCCAGACAGAGTGTTTAAGGTGAAAAGTGTGTATCCCAAAAATTAATTTCCCATAGGAAACCATTAAAATGAGAATAATCCGTTCCCAGGTCCCCATAAAATATAATTTTCTACTAAGCCTTAAAACTAAACAAAATATACCTTATTTTATGTGTAATAAATGTGATATGGCATTATATATATATTTTTTTCATGGCCTTTCCCTCATGAATTCACCCACAGCGAGTCAATTTCTCTTTCCGTCATGTAAAGCATTGACATTCCTCCCAATCAAAAACAGTGCTGGCATATTTATGCTGCTAAAAAGGCGCAACCACTCAGCACATTCTCCTCCTTGATGAATCTCGTGGCCAAAAACGCCCCCTGATTTTATATCCCAAAAGGATGCCAGTGCAATTTCTGAGACTTCCTCAGCTGCCCAATTACGTCCAATTCTAGTCGAGTAAAATACCCAAAAGAAAGAAAACTCCACCCATGCGTACAGACAGAGTGCCCTTTGCGTTAGACTTGTGCTGTGAATATAAATGAGCAAAGCCCAAAGTTATTTATAGGCCTACTCTGGGTTCAGTTAATGACCTTTTTTTTTTTTAGCCGGGAATAACACAAGAAAAAAGTGGTGTTAAGGGATATACATTTTCCCCAAAAAAATCTCACATTATTTTGTTTTGTTGAATTTTCTGACAATTCTGACAAAAAAAAAAGCATTCAAAAAGCTATGAATAAATTTGTGCTTTGCTATAGATCATTAACAATTCAAAGATACCCATTGGGACACATTGCAATTGCTTCCTACCATGCATCTCCTGTTCCGTTTAACGACCCCATCTGTGTATAATGGCGGTCCGTGTGGTGTCAAAACGCTTAATGTTTCTTTTGCCTTATTTAGCGATTACAAACAGCTGAATCTCCGTATGACACTACCATTGTACAACCACTGCAAACACACAGCCAATCAAAACTGTGCATGAATATCTTTGTCAAGAATGTTTTAGGTTTTTTTTGTATTGTATCACATTGTCAAGAGTACCAAATGTTGTTGACGTTTTATTCAGGGGGTGGGCACACGACAGCCCGCAGGGCCAGATCTGGCCCGCCAAGCATTTACATTATCTAAGTTTGCTAGCTAATAGCTATTTATTCGCTGGCTAATGGCTATGTATTTGCTGGCTAATGGCTATCTATTCGCTAGCTAATAGCTATCTCTTGACTAGCTATTGGCTATCTATTCGCTAGCTATTTGCTAGCTGAGAGCGATCTATTTGCTGGCTATTAGCTATCTATTCACTAGCTAATAGCTATCTATTCGCTAGCTATGAGCTATCTATTCGCTAGCTAGCTAGCTTGCTATCTATTTGAGTTACTTTGGGATTGAGTGAACGCTGGCGCGTGTGGCTGCCGCTGCTCACCCACAGAAAAAACTGATCCTGTGACTAAAGTAACCTTGAGAGTTTTGAAAGGCACTTAGAAATCAAATGTAATTTAGACTCTTTTTTTTTGTTGTTGCTAAAATTACATGAATTATTTTTTTCATTGGTACTGTATTTTATTATGTCAATATTTGGTGGTTTATTATGAATGGAAAATGAATGTTAACATGTACTAATTGATGTAACAAAACCAATACACATATTGATATTATTTAAATGTGTTTATATTTCTTTTTAAAAACGTTGTAGCTGTTCTTTTTCCCTCCCTAACCTTATCTACGAATCACTTGGCCCCATCTGGCTGTTTTCAAAATAAAATTGGGCCCTTGAATCCTCAAAATGTGCCCACTCCTGCGCCAAATCTTGACATAACAGATTCCAAGACGCATGTGAATTGTTTGTGTGACTGTGTAGTAGTGACAATAGTACAATGTGTGACCTATAAAAGTAGCAAATATATGTTTGTAGATCACAGAAAATGGCATACCAAGAGATATTTTGTTGTACTGACTGTGGGTGAGTCACTCCACTAATGTGTGCTTCCTTATCTTTTCACACCAAAAAAAAAGTTATGTAAATTGTGATGAGTATGTGTATCAAGAGCAGGACAGAGGACATTACAAGGATGCAATGTGGGTGCGAAACAACAGTGCAGGCTCAGTGTGCAAGAATCACAAGAATGGCATCTGTCCGCCCACGATGGCCACTGTCTCCTCTCTTGACATGCTATTGGTTTCCTTTCCTCACTCAAATCTGACAACAAGACAATAACCTCCATGTGCAGGTTAGTGACTTTTACTGCCATTTATGGTTGTAGTTTTTTTTCTTTGCTTTAACTATCATAACCATTTTATCCAAATCAGCATTCCTTTGTATAGCTGCTGTATTTCTCTAAATCAGAAGGTGATGACAAATAGGTCTAGTCAGGTCTGTCGAGGCAGATTTTAGACACAGTTCTCAATTCTATGACCCCTAACACTGTTAGAACCACTTTACAGCATAGACATTGCACCTCAGAGGAACTGAAGGCCTTCATATTGTAAAAAAAATGCAAGGAAACTCAATGCAACATTCTATCTGAAACTGAATTATACCCTCTCAAATGTATTCATTAAAATCAGTTGTCCTTAAATTGTATCGCACCACACTTATCCAGATATGTATCATATTGTATTTTATTGGTGAGATGCACCTTTAGTAAAAATACATCGATAATCTTTTTATATTTATTATTACAAAATCTCCCAATTTCGTGTTTGTGTGTAAAAATATGTGAGGGTGCAGGTTGTGACCTAGGTTCGTTCTAATTGCAGTCAAGGGGCCACGAACAATTTGGTTCCGGTTGCCCCCAAAAATAAGACGTGTTTCATTTAGCAACATTCACACAGTTAATTTGAGATGACGCTTACCTTGTATGATACACTTACTCTGAAAGATAAAGAACAGCACTTCCGGTGCTTAATTGAGACGATATCGTTTCGTTTGTTCAAGTAAAAATAAAATTGAGTTGAGTGTAATGCCAAAATGTGAGTAAATTGTCTTTGTGATTGCGTATTCACAGTTCCACTCGCCTGACTACGATGCTATCAGCGTAGTTTCACTTTGGACGTATTGTAAATGCTTTTCTGTCTGTAAAAATAAATGGATGAATGAGACTATTTGAACACCACCTTGAATTGTTTCGTTGATTGCTTTTTTCCCCATTACGCCTGGCAATCCTCCAACAACTGTTTCTTTATTTTTTTTCTTCTTCATCAGGTTACGCTCTCATCTCATTCCCCCGATATAAAAGGTAGCAGACGAAAGAAGAATGAGCGTATTTGACCGGCTGTCACCTTTAATCCCTCGTCTGTCGGCGTCTACCAAACAAGCAAAAGATCATCTCCCTCATCCTCCTACCCACCCTCCATCCGCGTCTTTGTCTGCTCCCCTGAAAAGGAAAGGAGTTGACATGCCTTCGTATAGGCTCGAGGCGGACAGGTAAAAACAATGGATCGTGTCACCTGGGGTATTAAAAACATTTATCTTAATACCAGTAACTTCGTAGTCCTGCTCTTGTTTTTGTTTGTTACTTCCGGGTTGAGTGAACGCTGGCGCGAATGGCTGCCGCTGCTCACGTTCTTATCCCGCTACTGTAAAGTGTTCTTGAGAATTTTGTAAGGCGGTTAGAAAGACAATTGATTATTATTATGTAGTTACTTTTTGTTACCCTCCAGCCCTTTCTACTTTGGGCTCTTGTTGGGGTATAATACCACCCTTGACCACGATATGGCGACACACAATTTATTTATTTTTGCCGTTATGTGCTGCTATATTGACTTTTTAAAAACTGATGCTTGGTTGTGAGACGATAGTGTTGTTATCAAGAGGTGGATTAAATAGACCAAGTCGCCATTTTAGGTGACCAAGAAGCTACAGAGTGCTTAAAGGACAACCGACACAATTTTTTTGTGTCCTAACTGACATCAGAAAAACGTTTTAGAGCATCTAAAATACCCAAAACACACAGGCTGATATTTTAGTCAAATGCAAAACACCAATAAAAATGACTTAAAGTGTCCCAAAACTGCCACAAAATCAGCTCGGAACTGGGCAGATTCAGAAAGTTCCGCCCCCTTGTTCGTGACGTCACAATCAGTCACACACTGCTCCAGAATCAAAACAATGGCTTCAGAGAGTTCAGATTCGGAGAATATGCTTTCTTGTTACTCATCCAGTTATGGATATGATTCAAATAGTCCTGAAGAGGAAAGCATAAATGTTTGCAATCAATTAAAGAAATCTTTCCATATCAATTCGAGCTGTCTCGACTCCAATGTAACGCCCAGAAAATGCTCAAGATGGCGCACAAGCTCCGTTGGAAATGGGCTGATTCGTCCGCAAGGTATTTGTAAAACTTACACCTTCTTTATGCGTGTTACCGCAATTGGCTGCGACACACAATGATTTACCATTGTGTTTCTTATGTAGTTTTCCTTCTAATTTTGCAATCAACATGGTGTTTTCAGGCAAAAAAAGTACCCATAATGCATTGTGTGTCGCTTTCTCAGTGTTCCCTCCGTGACGTCACTTAGGGGATCGTCATCAACTCGAAAACAAGACTTCCTGAATATTCAGCGCAAGTCTTAAAACGTAAAATATAGTTATATGCGGTGGAATCTTTGTAAAATGTACTCAGTAGAAGTCATTTGAAGTTATTTTGCAAGTTATGGACGCAACTTGCCCGGAGGTTTCGGTTGTCACTATACACACTATACAATACAATAGTGAGCTCATTCCATACGTCCTTTTTAACATTTTTAGCCGTCTCTGCATCTCCACATGTTTTAGACCTGCTTGTTCATCAACGTGTCCTCTTTGGGATAAACTGAGCCGGCATCTGCTGAGGAATAACAATGAAATAACTGTAAAACATCCTGCAAAGACTTCTATTACCTTTTCACCAAAGACGAACACCCCCATTTCTGATGGGTTTCAACTAAAAATGAGCCTTTCACGACACCCCCACGTTTCCAATGCATTACTCGACACAACTGAGCCCCAATCCAGGAAGGATCAGCTTGATCAGAATGACTTTTCGACTCGAGGTATACATCGACAAAATTGCATTGAAGGCAATAAATACAAACAGCAATCATTTTAAAATGAAGCGTTGCATGCCTCATTTAATCACTTTGTGTCTTATTTCATTAAGCCCAATTTTTGCCTGGATATGAGAAAATGCACTCTCACAACCAAGCAGATGAACAGATGACTCCTGAAAAGTCTGCGGCCAGCGGTGAGGCCTGGAAAACAGGCTGGAGAGAGAATCCCTGCATCATTCAAGTGAAAAGGGAGCTCGGAGAAGATAATAAAAATATGTTATACAAGACAAAAGTCAAAGCTGAATCCATAGAGAAGCAAAGATCCTGGTCAACGCCTCAGACGGATGCTGCGATTAATCGGAAACACAGAAGTCATTCAAGAGACAAGGCTGGAACAACGCAAGCTCCCATGTGGGCGTACGAGGGAACCAAATTGAAGACATACCTGGTACAGTCTTCCCAAACATCACCAGTACCTCACAGTGGAATCGCATCCACAAAAGTCGGTGAAGTTAATGACTTTCTAAAAGGAGCCCATCGACTTGAACCTACCACCAAATTGCGACAACATCCCTCAAACCTCCTTGTGGAAAGTTTTGATTGGTCTTCTGCACCGGAATGCTCAAAAAATACTCCAAAAATGCTTCCAAGGGAGGAACCAGAGGATCCCTATTACGTCAGCATTTATGACCCAGTTTCAGTTTATGAAGGTGAGTATATAGCAGTCCAAAGAGGACTGAAGGCCGTCTCAGGGTATTGGAGGCGTGATCGGACTCCGATGTCGCTGCTTATCAGTGTCATAGCAGACATGCAAAGTGAACAAAATATTGTGTGAATGTGGCGCATATTAATATTTTGAAGCAGACGGGCCAGGGAAGAATGGAAGGAGGATGAAATAACGTGCATACAGGTGATGTACACAATTGCAGCAACTACACATTTGATGTGACTTTTTAATTACAATTAACCTATTATTTGATCAGATAAATATACAAAAAAATACATGTAAAAATTAAAATTTGAGCAATATTTGCAACTTAGTTTTATGTAATTACTACAACAATAGAAAATAAAGTATTTCAAATAACATACAGTGAGACCTCAACTTATGAACTTAATTGGTTCCCAGACAGAGTGTGTAAGGTGAAAAGTGTGTATCCCAAAGAAAAATTCCCATAGGAAACCATTAAAATGGGAATAATCCGTTCCCGGGTTTCCATAAAATATACTTTTCAACTAAATAAGCCTTAAAACTACACACAACATACCTTATTCTATGTATAATAACTGTGCTATTGTATTGTAATGAAAGAAATACACTGCATTGTATCATAAAGTCACTTTATTTACATTTGTGATGGTCATTTATGGCTTGATGGAATGGCGTTGGAGGTCGAAGGTCAAAGGGAATTGCTGTTTGGAAAGAGAGGCGCATTACATGAGGACTGTAATTAAAGAAATAGACTGTGCTGTAAAATAAAGTTTTATTTACCTTTTTGATGGTCGTTGATGGCTTATGGGATGAGAGTCACCTTCCATAAGGACTGTTGGTAACTTAACCTCTGGTGCTGTTCGGTCGTGTGCTTCCGCCGAAGATCACTCCTCCGGCCATGGTGGGTGTGTATTATGAAAATAGTGCTTATTATAAGGTTTAATTTTCATAAATTTGACGTTTGTAAGACGAAAAGTTTGTAAGATAAGGTGTTTGTAAGTTGACGTCTCACTGTATTTGAATAAAACACAGCTACATGACTGCTACATATCCTTAGCCTCATCGCAGTATTTCCATTTATTTTTTAATATTTTTGGAGAACAAAAACATTTTAGAAAACACTTTTTGATTGGGTGTTTTTCCTTTTGCATACTCGTTCAACCATGTGATGTGAAGTTTTGCAATACAATCTAATACATCCTAATTTATATAGCGCTTTCACAACAGCTGCAGCTGTAACAAAGCACATCACATAACAGTCAACACAAAGCAAAATAATAAACACAACATGAACATAAAAAAACGTTTTGTTACAAAATCAATTCAAAAAATACCAGTGTCTTCTGAAAGTTGTTTTTCCTCTTATCGCCAAATAATGGAAAATTACTTGACAAAATAGCATCCTCATTGGGCAAGATTATATTATGCAGTAAGCTTTAGGTGAGAAAGCTGTAGCGATGGCAATAGTTTCTTTTATTTGCTCCAAATTATCTCATTCTCCTCTATAAGGTCTCATATATTATTTGTCCTCTAAAAAGAATAGCCCCGGTTATTGCTGATAAATTGAGACGTCTCCGTTCACGCCCTATCCATTTGTCTGTACTATACTTCCCCCAGGTGGTCAAGGTAGGCACACCAGAACGAGCAGCACCACTGTCGTTTAATTGATACAGCGTGACAAAAAAACGTTATAATAATAATAATAATAATAATAATAATAATAATAATAATAATAATAATAAAACTATTTATAAACGGCTTTCAAAACTCTCAAGGACACTTTATAGTCACAGGATAAACATTTTTTTTTCTGTGGGTGAGCAGCGGCAGCCATTCGCCCCAGCGTTCACGCAACCCGAAAGTAACACAAACTCACGCCACTAAAGTGAGTGTGTAGTTGATAGCATTCGCCATCTTAATTCATTTTCACCTGCAAATAAGAAGCTAACAAGTGAAAATGCTCTTTCACTGTCTGCATTGCTGCGAGGCAGGCATATAGACAAGTAGTCACACTATTCAGAAAGTACTTATGAGGATGTGCGGGGGAAAAAAAGCTATTTTTGGCTATCTGGCTGGCTAGCTAATAGCTATCTAGCTACCTAGCTATTGGCTGGCTGACTGTTAGCTGTTGGCTATCTATTCGCTATTTATTTGCTATCCATTAGCTAGCTAGCTTTCTATCTAACCCACCTATTTAAAATTGCATTTCCCGTGTAGCTCTCTTGTTTCTATTTATAATTGTATTTTATTTATTGCAATGTATTTGTGATTGTATTTTATTTATTATAGTACCTATGCTTGTCTGTGACTGTAAAGTGTCCTTGAGAGCTTTGAAAGGTGCTTAAATTGTAATGTATTATTATTATTATTATTATTATTATTATTATTATTATTATTATTATTATTATAGAGAGACAATATTTATCATTCTTTTGAACTTGCCGAGTGTTTTTGTAATATGATTTTTTTATAGTGACAGTTTTTCCTTGTAAAATGATGTTAAAATCTTTTTTTGGGTGGGGCTTTATGGCATTTCGGCACTTGTACAGTATTTAAATTTTTATTTTATCATAAAAGGTTCAAGGTTCGAATGTTGGTTATGTGTGGTGTGCATAGAAAACATGCACGTTTAACTCGTTGAGAATTGCCACAGTGATATTTGTCCACAAGTGTAATCAGTCTGTTTGAACGGGCGACAAGCACTTTGCGATATGGACGTATTGCGCATGCGTACAAAATCGTCACACGCCCTCTTTCCTCTCGTGTCGCCTTGGTAACGGAGGAAAAGAAAAGGAGGGAGCGGGGGAGCCAGGGGGAAGGACAGGAGAGGAGGAGAGGCGCCCATAACAATCTGCTCACCTCGCCAAAGCCGTCTCAGAAACTACTTCGTTTAAAATAGGCGAGATTAGCTACCTCCCGGAGAGACCTCGTCGCCTCTTCAGGTTAGTGACGGAGCAGTTGTTTGCCTTGCTGCGCGTGGCTCCTCTTCGTCGCTAGCCGTCTTGCTTTTCCAACGCGAGAGACAATAGGGCCCGACACAGGCTACTCTCGGATGATGTTTGAGGGGGTAACTAACGAACCGGAAGACGTTGGCCGTTCATGTGTTCTTTTCTTGTATTGCTAACCTCACACACGGAAAGGTGTGTTGAATTGAGAGGAACAGGTGGCAATTTTGAAGTATTCGTTCACCCCCCTTTCCATGACGTTTATTCGTCTCAGTATACGCTGCTGTGACAGTATGCATGCATGTGTGCCAAATGGCAGCACAGTGCACTGCATGGCTTGTGCATGTCGTCAAATGTACACTGACAGCCAGGGTGACCTGCTTTATGAGGAGCAGACTGCACTAAAAGGAAACCCGATGGAAGCACGCAGCTCAATGTACCTAAAGCCGACAGGCTAGGAGCTCACTTGTTTTTTTATGTTAATATTATTAACTCATTCACTGCCAGACGTGAAAAAATGTGTCCAGTGTGTATGTATGTATATGTATGTATGTATATGTATATATATATATATATATATATATATATATATATATATATATATATATATATATATATATATATATATATATATATATATATATATATATCCCGGTTATATCGATACTATTTCTATGCACGCACGGAGAAAATTACATGCAAACAGGGTCGGATATATCGATAGTCCCGGTTATATCGATATTCTTTCGGACTCCCTTGAATATCGATATAACGAGACTTTACTATATATATATATATATATATATATATATATATATATATATATATATGTGTGTGTGTGTATATATGTATATATGTATGTATATATGTGTATATATGTATGTATATATGTGTGTTTTTTTCTCTCTCCTCCACAGACATGTCGGACATAATTCCTCCAGAAGTGAGACCCAAACCGGCCGTCCCCGCTAAACCCCCCAATGTCGGCGCACCCTCGCCTTCCTCTCCCTTCCCGCCTCAGGCGCCAGGCACGGGTGGACTACCCGGCCCTCCTCCCAGCGCCATCCCCGTGCCCATCGGGAGTCACGGCTCGAGCCACGGGGGCTCGCATGCCATTGGTCACAGTGTAGGCCACATTGGGGGCCATGGTCACAGCACCTCCAACAGCACCAGCGGGGGGTCCACTTTGCTGGGGTACATCGGGATCGACACCATCATCGAACAGATGAGGAAGAAGACAATGAAGACGGGCTTTGACTTTAACATCATGGTTGTTGGTGAGTGTGACTGTCAAGGACCTATCGAGATCTCGTAAAAGCTTGTGAGACGTTGAGGGGGTGGGGAAACTCGGGCTCACAAGCCACATATGGCTCACTCCAGATTTAACTCATTCACTGCCAGTCACAAATGTATTCGGTAATTGAAAATATGACATAGAGCGCCATTCCCAAATTTGTTCGGGTTTTGGTTGTTCTTGCTGGAGTGCCGATAAAGCGCCGGTCAGACCTTTTGGCAATGTTTTACCCTTCCAGCATTTCCTTTTTTTGCCAAGATAGCGCGTTGTTCCAGCTTCAGCTGTTGTTAAAGCGCTATATTAACCAATATGTATGGATTGCATTGTATTTTGGATAGCCGCCCTCATTTCAAGTTCATATAACTCCGGACCCATAGAATTTAGGCATTAACTCTTTTTTTTTCTGGTGAAAGAAGAGAGTCTAAGGTTTCCAACGCTGTACTGAATGTTTATGTTGTCCCAAAACTCAATATTTTTGGGGTCTGGGAATTCGAGTGACAATGACAAAAACCCTGGCACTGTAGTGGACATATTTTAGCACATCGTCTGGCAGTGAATGAGTTAATATCAAGAGTCATTCTGTATATTTGATACATGTAGCCAGATATTTCAGAAAATCCGGAAGTTATAATATGTTTATTTTATTTTTCATGTATTTTTTTCATTTATTTCACCACATAATGTATTTTAATTATGTGTATACATATAACATTGTGCTGTATATTTTTAAAGGACAACCGACACCTCCAGACAAGTTGTGTTCATAATTTGTAAAATCACTTCAAATGACTTTTACTGAGCGTATTTTAAAAAGATTCCACCACATATAGCTATATTTTACGTTTTAAGACTCGCGCTGAATATTCAGGAAGTCTTGTTTTCGAGTTGGTGATCGTTCCTGACGTGATGTCACGTCAGGAACGCCCCTGACCGAGAAAGTGACACACAATGCATTTTGGGTACTTTGTTCTGAAAACTTCGTGTTGATCCGTGATGCTGGCGAAATTAGAAGGAAAACACATAAATAACGTGATGGGGAATCGTTATGTGTTGCACTAAGACTACTATTTGATACTAGTTAACACAAATTCCCAGCAGACAAATCAGCCCATTTCCAACGGAGCTTGGGTGCCATCTTGTGCTTTTTCTGGGACGCTACATTGGAGTCCTGACGGCTCGAATTGATACGGAAGGACTTCTTTTATCGATTGCAAACATTTATGCTTTCCTCTTCAGAACTATTTGAATCATATTCATAATTGGATGAGTAACAAGAAATCATCTTCTCCGAATCTGAAGCCATTGTTTTGATTCTCGAGCAAGGCGAAGATGTCCTGGCGTGACGTCATGAACAAGGGGGCGGGACCTTCTGAAACTCGCCATTTCCGGGGTCATTTTGAAGTAGTTTTGGGACACTTTAACTTATTTTTCTTGGAATTTTACATTTGACTAAAAATACCAGCCTGCGTGTTTTGGGTATTTTAGATGATATAAAACGTTTTTTCTAATGTCAGTTAGAGAACAAAAAAAAATGTGTAGGTTGTCCTTTAAATGATAAAATCTTTATTGTCAGAATTCAACTTCAGCAACCATTTCTGGTTGATATTTTTTATTATAATAAATAATATATAATTAAATTCTAATTTACGTTCTCATATCGTGAAGTAGCACACAAAAAGTGTCTTTTTCAGGCCTCTTAATAAAACCCTTTTCACCATCAGGTCACAGCGGTCTGGGCAAGTCAACTCTGGTGAACACCTTATTTAAGTCGCAGGTGAGCAGGAGGAGCGCTGGATGGTCCCGTGATGACAAGATCCCCAAAACAGTTGAGATTAAATCTGTTAGTCACGGTGAGTAAACTCAGCGTCGCTATCCTAAGAAATAAAATCATGCACTCGCCGACTCAATTCATATGCAGGTTGTTGATAATGGAAGGCTTTTGGGTTTTTTTCTTGAACGGGGAAAACTCCCGAGGATCTGGGTTCGGACATAAGTGCCAACACGTTGATCCGTATATGAACAATTCAGGGCAGTGGCAGTGCGATGGGATTTTGAAAAGGAGGATCGTTTCCAGTTTTGAGCAGTCTTTTTTTTTTTACATCACTGAAGGAACGCCCCTGATCGAAAAAAAGGACACATTGTAGCAGTCCTTCCTTCACGTCAATGCATTTTGCTGTACTTTGTTTGGTCTGAAAACTTCATGTAGCACCAAAAAGAGGCAGAAGAGGGCGACAAAGCTCCGTGTAAGGAATTGATCAGCCTGTGGAAACGGGTTGATTAATTCCTTACACGGAGCTTTGTCACCATTTTCTGCCTCTTTTTGGTGCTACATTTCCCGCCCCCAGATACCTCAAAATGGCATGGAATACATTCTTTAATCGATTGCAAACATGTATGCTTTCCTCTTCAGAACTATTTGAATCATATTCATAACTGGATGAGTAACAATAAATCATATTCTCCGAATCTGAAGCCATTGTTTTGATTCTTCAGCAAGGCAAGACGTCATGGGGTGACACCATGAACAAGGGGGCGGGGCCTTCTGAAACTGGCCACTTCCGGTTTAATTTTTTTGTAGTTTCAGCACACTTTAAGTCATTTTATTGGTGTCTTGCATTTGACTAAAAATATCATACTGCATGTTTTGGGTATTTTAGATGCTATAAAACGTTTTTCTGATGTTAGTTAGGAAACAAAAAAGTGATGTCGATTGTCCTTTAACACCTGTCAGCTGCATTTTGAGCAAACACTGATGTGGAAGTAGACACATATGACACTTGCTTAGAGGCCGACTGAAGATAAATCACGGCAATGCTTTTGTTGGTCCGATAAGGCATACGTTTCTACTCAAACCTCACTTGGCGTGAGGATAAACATTGTACGGTGTCGTCCATGATTTACAACACCAGGGAGTTAAAGGTCAGAAATGGATGATAAGCTGCTGGCCCGCCCCATTTTTATAGGTCATTCCTACACTTTTGCCATAAATCAACGTTTTCATTAATGAGTCCATCCCTTTTCAAAAAGCACTTGTCCTAATTAGGAGCTTTTCCTCACGGCTGACTTCGGGCGTGAGGCCGGGGACACCCTGGGCTGCTTGCCAGTAAATCGCAAGGCACAGACACACTGTATAATAGTTGTCCATGTTAAGCACTTTGTGACAGCTTCAGCTGTTTATAAAGCGCTATATAAATCAATATGTATTGTATTGTATTGTATATTTACAAACGACACACAATGTACAGTGTGAGTTTGAGGTGTGATGCAAACCACTATATCAACATGCTCTGCCTCATACATTAACTCATTCACTGCCCAAAAAGTTAGGAATTAACTATTTTTTTCTGATGTAAGAAGAGAGACTAAGGTTTCTTACGCTGCCTTGAATGTTGATATCGTCCTAAAACTTGATATTCTGTGGGTCTTGGAATTTGAGTGATAATGACAAAAACCCTGGCACTGGAGTGGAAACATTTTTGCACATCTAGCAGTGAAAGAGTTAATAATAATAATAATAATTAATTAGTATTATTATTACAAAACATTTAATTTACAAGCGCCTTTCTGAACACCCTAGGGCACAGGTGTCAAAGTCAAGGCCCGCGGGCCAAATCCGGCCCGCCACATCATTTTTTTCGGCCCGCGAAAGCAAATCAAACTTGTTAAATTCCATGATGATTGCTAAAATCTGAGCCAAAATTTCATATTTTTGGAAGTCAACCACAATAGAAGTCATTATTCTTGACTTCAGATTTCAAAACGAGTTATTCATTAATTTGCTGTTTGCTCCATATGTAATATTTGAAGGGATTTAAACATTCTAATGGGTTCCCCAAATTCATAACGGCCCTCGAGAGGAAACCATAACTACAATGTGGCCCGCGGCAAAAAATGACTTTGACACCCTTGGGAATGGGTGGAATGGGAAAATGCCAACAAAAAGTGACATCGGTTTCCCTTTAAGGGCATTGAGGACAATGATCTCCCCAAACTGAGTAGTGAGCATGTATGTTACTGTATGTGTGCTTTCATTATTGTGCTTCTTTTCATACCTAGTTATTGAAGAAGGCGGCGTGAAAATGAAGCTGACTGTTGTCGACACTCCGGGATTTGGTGATCTCATCAATAATAACAACTGGTGAGTGGGTTTCCATTGATTTTAAACACCATATTACAGAAGATGAGACTTTTTTTTCAACCTGCTCAATTTCACTCTTTCATTTGTGTCCGCAGCTGGGAGCCCATTTGCAAGTACATCAATGAGCAGTATGAGAAATTCTTAAGAGAAGAGGTGAACATCACCAGAAAGAAGCGCATCCCTGATACCAGAGTGCACTGCTGTCTCTATTTTATCTCCCCGACTGGACACTCGTGAGTGGGGCTCTGAAATTCTCCTCGCTTCTATTCACCCTTTTACTCAGAGTAACAGGGATGCATGTGGGCCGCCATTGACACATTTTGACAGCCACTGGCTCAACTTTGTAACTCCACTGCGCCAGCAAGTCGATTACATTTAGCGCTACATATGACATGCTACATGGTCCGCGCCAAATATGACATACTTCTGTTAAAATAGCTAAAGAAACAAATTTAGTTCAACAGCAATTGAAAGCTGTTCGTTTTCCTTCAGAGGTTTTAACTTTTGTCGTCTGCCATCATTCCTTACCGATATCTAGCCATAATCAACTTGCATTTGTTTCGGTGCGTTCCAAAGTCGTGGTAGAGGATATCTCGGGCTTTTTCGTGATTACGCCGGAAACTGCCAAAAGAGATCAGTGAATATTCATTTACCCATGGTGTGTTGCAGTGTGTGCTGCCATTCGAAACAGAGGACTCCGTTTTTTTGTACTGATGGTTAATTCTTTAATGTGATTTCACACCACCGACTGTCACGGTTTGCGAGGTGGTGATGGCGGGTGCGGATCCCAAAAAGCAGGCAGGAGGGAGCAGGAGGTAGTTTGACAAATTGTATTAAAATAAAGGTCAGCAGGAACAAAATGTAAAACATCAAAATCATCTGAACGGAAAAAATACAAAGTATCAAAAGAAAACCAAGTGTAAAACTCCGCCAAGGTTAAACAAACACATGCACAGCATGCAGCAAACAAGCAGCAAACAATGAACCTACACCGGATGGTCGTGCCGGGTGTCCTTTTAAGTGTCAGTGATTAAACGACCAGCACCTGCGAGGCAGCAGGCGGGCCGACAGCGCCCCCCGTTGGTCGCCAACCAGATCATGACACCGACACCACGAGGGGCCACTTTGCCCACTTTCCGTCCGAAATGGAAGTTTTGATTTTCGTCCTTTTTATCGTTTCCTTGCTAAACAGTACAGCAATAAAGCAAGGCAATACTTCATGCCGTGACGTCACGAACTGGGGGCGGGACTTCCTGAAAACGCCCAATTCGCAGCTCAATTTTTTTGCAGATTTTGGACACTTTAAGTCATTTTTATTGGTGTTTTGCATTTGACTAAAAATATACTGTGTGTTTTGGGTATTTTAGATGCTATAAAACGTTTTTCTGGTGTCAGTTAAAAAACAAAAAAGTGACGTCAGTTGTCCTTTAAGCATTCATGGAAAGTGACGGCTCCCCTCCTGACCGACTTTCTCATCTTTTTTGTCTTTGAACGGACTGTACACGACAGACTGCGGCAGCTCGATGTGGAGTTCATGAAGCGTTTGAGTCACTCGGTCAACATCATTCCCGTGATAGCCAAGGCCGACACCATGACCCCCGAAGAGAGACTGGAGTTCAAACAACGGGTGAGCGGTGCTCCATTGGAACGCAAATGCCTTTTTTACTCGCGATGAATCTCACATCTCGCTTTGTGGCGAAGATTAACTCATTCACTGCCATTCCAGAATTTATTTGGGAATTGAAAAGCATGACCTGGAGTGCCATTCCCAAATGTTTTCGGTTTTGTTTTTTCTTGCGGGGGGGGGGGGGGGTCCTCATAAAGCGCTAGTCACACCTCTGGAAATGTTTTTCTCTCTTACGAGGGGGAAGCATTCGCCTTGTGTACAGCCGTCCCCATTTCAAGCTCAGATAACTCCAGACTCATATCACTTCGGAATTAACTGAATTAACATTCACTGCCATTCACAAATTTATTCGGGAATTGAAAATATGACCCATTCCCGAATTAGTTCTGGTTTTGTTTTTTTCTTGTTTGTGTGCCGATAAAGCGCTGGTAATACCTTTGGCAATGTTTTTCCCTTCCACAACCATTATGTATGTATTCCATTGTATTTTGGACAGCCACCCTCATTTCAAGCACATATAACTTCAAATCCGTATAAATTAAGAATTAACTATTTTTTTCTGATGAAATAAGAAAATTTGTGGTTTCTTGCGCTGCATTGAACGTTTATGTAGTCCTAAAACTCAATATTCTGAGGGCCCTGCAATTTCAGTGAAAATGACAAAAACCATGGCATTGGACTGGATACATTTTTGCACATCGTCTGGCAGTGAATGAGTTAACAAAGGTCACCAATGTTCAAAGAATGTAAAAACTGTTTGTGACCGGCAAACGTCTTTACGACCTCGAACAAAACCTGATGAAAAAAAATGGACTTTTTGTGTTAAGGATGGGCAAAATAAAACGGTCTGAATTCATGATTAAATTAAAACTAATTGCATATGTCACTGAAAAAAAATCACAGAAATATATTTATTGCAAAAATAAATAAACATTTCGCAAAGATTCATTTGAAGCAGATTGTATTTAAAAGTTAACCCTTTTATTCTCCGTGCTTTGTGATGCAGGTGAAAAAGGAGCTGGAGATGAACGGCATTGAGTTTTACCCGCAGAAAGAGTTTGACGAGGATATGGAGGACAAGAGCGACAACGACAAGATCAGAGTGAGTGATTTTGAGAATTTTCCACACAACGCTCGCCAAGCCTTTCTCAGCTCAAGCTCATTTAAAGGACAACCGACATCAGAAAGATGTTTTATAGCATCTAAAATACCCAAAACACGCAGTATGATATTTTTAGTCAAATGCAAAACACCAATAAAAATGACTTAAAGTCTCCAAAATCTGCAAAAAATGAACCCGGAAGTGACCAGTTTCAGAAGGTCCCGCCCCCAGTTCGTGACGCCATGCCAAGACGTCTTGCCTTGCTGGAGAATCGAAACAATGGCTTCAGATTCGGAGAATATGCTTTCTTGTTACTCATCCAGTTATGAATGATTGAAATAGTTCTGAAGAGGAAAGCATACATGTTTGCAATCGATTAAATAATTTATTCCGTGCCATTTTGAGGCAATAGGGGGGGGGGATGTAGCACCAAAAAAGAGGCAGAAAATGGCGGCAGAGCTCCGTGTAAGGCACAGGTGTCAAAGTCAAGGCCCGCGGGCCAGATCCGGCCTGCCACATCATTTTTTTCGGCCCACGAAAGCAAATCAAACTTGTGAAATTCCATGCTTGCTAAAATCCGAACCAAAATTTCATATTTTTGGATGTAAACCACAATAACAGTCATTATTCTTGACTTCAGATTTGAAAACTAGTTATTCATTAATTTTGTGTGTGCTCTATATGTAATATGTGGAGGGGATTAAACATTCTAATGGCTTCCCCAAATTCATACCATTCAAACCATAACTACAATGTGGCCCGCGGCAAAAAATTACTTTGACACCCCTGGTGTAAGGAATTAATCAGCCCATTTCCACAGGCTGATTAATTCCTGACACGGAGATTTGTCGCCCTCTTCTGCCTCTTTTTGGTGCAACACGAAGTTTTCAGACCAAACAAGTACAGCAAAATGCATTGACGTGATGGAAGGACTGCTCCAATGTGTCCTTTTTTCGGTCAAACGTAAAATATATGCCGTGGAATGTTTGTAAAATACGCTCAGTAGAAGTCATTTGAAGACATTTTACAAATTATGGACACAACTTGTCCGGAGACGTCGGTTGTCCTTTAAAGGACAACCGGCGTCTCTGAGGTCCTTTCTGAGGTCATCCTGAAGTAGTTTTGGGACACTTTAAGTCATTTTTATTGGTGTTTTTCATTTGACTAAAAATATCAGCCTGCGTGTTTTGGGTATTTTAGATGCTCTAAAAACGTTTTTCTGATGTCAGCAAAAAAAATGGTGTCGGTTGTCCTTTAAGCTCATTTAAATGTTTTGAGTCCACAGGAGGCGATGCCCTTTGCCGTGGTGGGCAGCGACAAAGAATATCAAGTGAATGGCAAGCGGGTTTTGGGAAGGAAGACAGCGTGGGGAGTGGTCGAAGGTAGGCACCGGTTTCGTCCGACGTTTCCAGCGTCTGCCAACGAGGATGGCATTGACAAGTTCTGCTTTTTTTGTCGTAGTTGAAAATATAAGTCATTGTGAGTTTGCCCAGCTGAGAGACTTCATCATCAGGTAAAACGGCTTTCTTTGTGCTCTCGGGGCACTGAAGTGCAGTTCTGCGTGATGAAATAGGCTACAAGGTTGATCTGAATTGACCCGCATTGAAACACTAAACTCCCCCTTTTCTTTGCGCAGGTCTCATTTGCAGGATCTGAAGGAGGTGACTCATAACATTCACTATGAAACATACCGTGCCAAGAGACTCCATGAGAACGGAGGCCTGCACCCCGTTGACACCCAGGAAAGCAACTTGTAATCAATCGGTGTTGTTATGACAACTTGGGTGATGCTGACAGATATCCTTGACATTAGATGCTCATGACTGGCATCACTGCATGCTTGAAACACACTTCAATGTGTATTTGTCAGTGTTCATTTTTCGATAACTGCCCATTGCTTGTCAAAGTAAGTCAATATTTGGGTGTAGTACCCATTTTCTTGGTGCCATGAAACAAAATATTGCCAATACCGGGATGATGTTCGCGTGCTAGTCGGAGCTGTGGAAGAGTCCCAGTGAGTTTGTTTAACGTTTTGTCTTTATTTTTGGTTGTGTACATACTGTAGGTGTATCGGCTCTTTTGATGAATCATAAGTGTAAATCATGTGTGTCTCACATTGAAAAACAAACTCATTTTTTTATGATTTGATTTTTGAAACAATTTACATGCCCAAAAAAAACGACAGTTTAAGATGTGCAAAATATGCGGATGAAACAAGAAGAGGGACAACCGACACTGACATCAGAAAAAACGTTTTATAGCATCTAAAATACCCAAAACACGCAGGCTGATATTTTTTGTCAAATGCACCAATAAAAATGACTTAGTGTCCCAAAACTGTCACAAAATGAGCTCGCAGCTGGGCAGATTCAGAAAGTCCCGCCCCCTTCTTCGTGACATCACTATTGGTCACACACTGACTTGCTCCAGAATCAAAACAATGGCTTCAGAGAATTGAGATTCGGTGAAGATGCTTTCTTGTTACTCATCCAGTTATGAATATGATTCAAATAGTTCTGAAGAAGAAAGCATACATGTTTGCAATCGATTAAAGAATTTATTCCATGCCATTTCGAGGCAACATTGGGGGGGAAATCGATCATCAGAAAAGAGGCACAAAATGGCGACCTCCTGTGGCCACCTCCGTTTCCACAGGCTGATAAATTCCTTATATGGAGCTTGCACGCCCTCTTCTGGTGGCTTTTGGGTGCAACACGGTTTTCAGACCAAACATGTACAGCAAAATACATTGATGTGATGGAAGGACTGCTACAATGTGTCTTTTTCGGTTAGGGGCGTTCCTTAAGTGACGTCACGTCCGGACTCGTCACCAACTCAAAAACAAGACTTCCTGAATATTCTGCGCTAGTCTTAAAACGTAAAATATAGCTACATGCGGTGGAATCTTTTGTAAAATACGCTCAGTAGAAGTCATTTGAAGCCATTTTACAAATTATGGACACAACTTGTCCCGAGACGTCGGTTGTCCTTTAAACCTGTGATTTAGGCTTACAGTGAAACCCCTCTTCAATGAAATTATGTTTGTAACAAGATTTTTTTTCACTATCACGAAAATTTCTCAGATGTGTACTTTTTATTTTCATCCCAATAGTGCATAAGCATGAGCCACACATGTGATATTTCATATAGAAAGTGTACAAAGAAAAAAGGGGATCAGCATTCATTTTCACCTACATCAATTTCTTACACAATGTCTTTTACTTTGCTTCTTACAGCTTTCATTGTTATTATCTGTATCCTGTCTTCAAGCGTTAAAGTTTTTCTTCACTCCTTGGTCTGCAATGGTCCATTTTTGCAGCCATTTTAGCAATGCAACGTCCCGTGCCATGTCTGACACTAACAATAACAAATACCTTCTGTACCTCTTCTGTTCCTTTCGGCTTTTCCCTTTAAAGGACAACCGACGCCTCCGGACAAGTTGTGTCCATAATTTGTAAAATCGCTTCAAATGACTTCTACTGATCGTATATTAGAAAGATTCCACGGCATGTAGCTATATTTTACGTTTTAAGACTCGCGCTGAATATTCCGGAAGTCTTGTTTTTGAGTTGGTGACGAGTCCTCACGTCACGTCACTGAAGGAACGCCCCTGACCGAGAAAGGACACATTGTATCACGTCAATGCATTTTGCTGTACTTTGTTTGGTCTGAAAACTTCGTGTTGATCCGTGTTGATCCGTGTTGATGGCGAAATTAGAAGGAAAACACATAAATAACGCGATGATGAATCGTTGTGTGTTGCACCCAGCATCTATTTGATATTCGCTGACAAACATTCGAAGGAAACAAATCAGCCTATTTCCACGGAGCTTTGTCGCCATCTTCTGCCTCTTTTTGGTGCTACATCCCCCCCCCCCCACCCAGATACCTCAAAATAACACGGAATAAATTATTTAATCAATTGCAAACATGTATGCTTTCCTCTTTTAAGGGGTCGCCACAGCAAATCAGTGTCCTCCATCTTCAGAGGTTTGATTCGCATGTTTGTTTTGGCCAAACTTTTACGTCGGATGCCCTTCCTGACACAACCCTCTGTATTTAACAGCTTCAGCTGTTTAACAACGCACTTATCATTAGCTAGCTTTCTGTCTAAATGTCTTACTATTCTATTTGAGTTACTTCCGGGTTGAGTGAACGCTCGTGCGTGTGGCTGCCGCTTCTCGCCCTCAGAAAAACTTATCCTGTGACTGTAAAGTGACCTTGAGAGTTTTGAAAGGCGCTTATAAATGAAATGTATTATTATTATTATTATTATTATTATTATTAACATGGACAGCTATCATATAATGGAAATAAAACAGTCACAATTATGCAACAATGGGTTCTTTGTAGGGAGAGCAGAAAAGTGGATTTTTTTTACATCAAATGAGTATTTTTGCTCGTGTAGGTTTCGTTGCAGAGGAGTTTCACTGTACAGTATCTGTATGTAGAAGAAAATACATTTTGTGACGTCATTCACGAGACATACCCCTCCCTACCACTTGGTGGCAGCACCCTTCTACATAATATCTCGATCCTCGCAAGAAATTTTCAATTAAGTTTTTGTTTGGAGTGTGGTGGGGGGTCCTTTTTGCCTGTGTTTTTTCCCCGTTTTTATAAACATATCCAGAGGGTCATAATTCATATTTTTTAAATTATACTCAACCATACATCGCCTGGGTTCAGAAGTATAACTCAACATGTTTTCTTACTCCGTTACCGGTAAGTGTTTTTGCTGTGAGTATACAAACGTGACAAAAACTACAGGCACTTTTCTCAATGTTTTGTTTTTGATTCATCATTGTTTTCTCCAAACGTTCACATTTATGTGATTTCGATTTGAGATACGAGATATCTAATGAAAACGAGACACAGGTGTTTATGATTCTGTTGATGGTCACGTGAAAATGTCAGGAAACCGTGTGCCATTGCTTCTTTATCTGGTTTGTTTGCTTGTAGATGTTTGAATCTAAATGGTCTGTGTGCCCAAAGTCAATCACTGTATTGTTACAGTAACTATTTCGGAACATTTTGTTTAAATTCATGAAGTGGGGCGGGGGGGACTACAGCGATTCCTACTGCTTAGCTCGAAAACGGGAAAAACAGCCACCACGGTGCTTTATATTTGCGCAGTCGTACAGAGCACTTCAGTCTACAACGTTGGCAGTGCACGATCAGATTGATTGCTCATCCTTTGTGATTTATAATATCCATAACTTCTCAAAATGGCCGCTAATCATTCCAGTACTGTATATTTTACAGCATTTTATGTTTTTGTTTTATTTATTCGGAATTATTTATTAAATGTATTACCACGGACATGTTTTCATTTGAATGCTGAATATTGGCTATATCCTTCGTGTGGAGTTCTCCATGTTCTCTGGCCTCTTTTCCTATTCCAAAAATAATGCTCAAATAATAAATTGATTGCATCATTGTTCGTCGATACAATCTTTAATATGCGATATTATACTCTGTAAAACAGACTCAATTATTTACCAATTCATTTAAGGTTTACATCCTGGACCACAGCTTTTGAGCCAATGAAAAAGACTTATTATTATGCCAAATAAATATTCTTCCATAGCAAGTTTGTGTTCAGATCTGCGAGGGAAAAATACAGAGTGCACTTATTAAGCGCTTTATCTGAAGAAATTCTGAATTCACCATATTTTTGTGGAGCCTTTTCAAAACGAAAAACTGAAAGTCTGCAAATCACTCTGTTGTATGTGGCCGTGTGTAAAGGGGAAATTGCAAATATGGCTTGTATTGTTGAGGAATGTAGTCGTATGATGAGAAATACTGGTACCAGTCTCTCCCCTGAACATCTGTTTAAGAAATCACCCCACAATTATCTTCTCTGTTCCCGACCTCAAGAAAGTCCTTCAGGCCTGTCAAACTACCATGACATGAAATTCTTATCGACCACCGCACTACGGTGAAGGTCTGGACGCTTTACTCATACCTGTAGAATTGCATCAACCTTTGTTGAAGCCACAAGAGGTCAGGCTTGTACCGGGGGACAGAAAAAAAAACGACCAGGGAATACAGTATCGTTTATGTTTTAACACCACGTGTGTGACTTTGGTAGATCGTCTACATTAGTCTCAAATTTTATTTATTTTTGGACAACGTCCCGTTTTTTTTAGTTTTAAAGGACAACCGACGTCTTCGGACAAGTTGTGTCCATAATTTGTAAAATCACTTCAAATGACTTCTACTGAGCGTATTTTACAAAGATTACACGGCATATAGCTATATTTTACATTTTAAGACTAGCGCTGAATATTCAGGAAGTCTTGTTTTCGAGTTGATGATGATGCCTGACTTGACGTCATGTCTGGAACACCCCTGACCGAGAAAGCGACACTCAATGCATTTTGGGTACTTTGGTCTGAAAACATCGTGTTGATCCGTGTTGATGGTGAAATTAGAAGGAAAACACGTAACGCGATGGTGAATCGTTGTCTGTTGCACCAAGACTACTATTTGATACTAGTTGAAACAAATCCCCAGCAGACAAATCAGCCCATTTCCAACGGAGCATGGGCACCATATTGTGCATTTTCTGGGGCGCTACATTGGAGTCCTGACGGCTCAAATTGATACGGGAGGACTTCTTTAATCGATTGCAAACATCTGAACAATCTGGAGCCATTCTTCTAGAGCAAGGCAAGACGTCCTGGCGTGATCTCACAAACAAGGGGGCGGGACCTTCTGAAACCCGCCATCTCCGAAGTCATTTTGAAGTAGTTTAGAAACACTTTAACTCGGTTTTATTGGTGTTTTGCATTTGACTAAAAATATCAGCCTGCATGTTTTGGGTATTTTAGATGCTATAAAACGTTTTTCTGATGTCAGTCAGAGAATTAAAAATGGTGTCGGTTGTCCTTTAAATTTTGAGAAATTTTCCGATCTACATGCACTGCAAACACAAAAGAGGTTCAGCGGATGGATGATCCACTCCACTTAGTTTGTCATCCACCTTTTTCCGATGTAGTTGTCCCAGCGCCCATCCCAAATGTATTCAAGATTTAGGAAATAACTTTTTTTTCCTGATGAATGAAGAGAGTCTAAGGTTGCTAGCGCTGTATTGAATGTTTATGTTGTCCTAAAACTCAATGTTTTTGGGGTCCTGGACTTCGAATGACAATGACAAAAACCCCGGCACTGCAGTGGACACATTTTAACTAACGCTGTGTTGATTGTGCGCTCACAACCTTGATAACTGGATGACATTTGTGGCACATAAGCACACATTGAGCAAGGCATGCATCCAACAGAGGGATCGACAGAATCAAGGAGAAACTAAAGTTTCAGAATCAATGAATGCTTTGTCTGAACCAGTATTTGTTCAATTGAAGGGCAACAACACTTCTGTCTCACAGCAGCTTGTTCACTGAAAAAGCAAATAGGGACACAAATAGCAACTTTATTTCGTAGTATTATAAATACGATTATAGTAAATAGACCTTCGGTAGCTCAAATTTTAGCCCTAGCTACGAGCTGACAATCTGTCGCGGCTTGGAATTGAAGCGGATTTACGCGGGACAGGAGATGAGACAATCTCTTTTTGTCAATGGATGCTACAGCTTTGTGTTTGCTTTCAACATTTAGCTTGTAGTAGACGTGCAAATGGCACCATGACGTCCCTGATCCACTGGTGAAAAGGTTCTTTGATCCTCTCCTCTTTCATCTTGTACTGCTTTAGGTAACAAAGAGGGTACAGAAAGTGCTTTAGAATGAATGACTCTCTGTGTCTTTGTGTTGTCATATTATAGTATGTTGTTTAGTTTTTTGTTCCCTTGCCTTCAATATGGCGCCGCGAGAGTGGCTGCCTTTCCAGCAGCTCCTGTATTTTGTTTTTCTACTTCTTTCTTTCCTTTCCGTCCCTCATCCTTTCATAACTTTGCTGCTGTGAAATCTAAATTTCTCCACAACGAGACTAATAAAGATAAATAAAAATCCAATCCAAGATGGATTGTCCAGATCAGCGTTGTGAAGTTCTTTGCAACCTCACTTTGGTTTTGCGCACCACCACATAGCGTGTTATTTTTGCGATGCTTTCATAAGCCTATTTGACTGAAATCACACTCAATAGACATTAGTTAACTCCACCCAGGCCACACCCCCTAACCCCGAAAAAAGTGGAATGCTCAATTTGGGTTTGGTTGTTTGTTAGAAGGCTACTTCCTGGTTCGTGAGGATCACGAGTAGATGGGCGGTGCCTTTGTTTTTTCTAGTAGACGGTTCCAACAATGCCGTAGATAAATCCCCGTAAATTTTACCCAGATCCTTGTCTAATGCAACGGTTTCTTAATTTTTCCAGGCAGCCAGATTTTGCCTGGTTCGCTTTAATATGACTATTATCGTCCTCACAGAAAATAGGGAAGTCACAAAAAAACAAAGTGGATTTCTTCCCAAAACCAGTAGATGTCACTAACCTAAGGCCGTCTGTTTCCTTTTTCTTGAACAACAGAATCCACCCAGTTTTGATTTGAATGACTACAAAGAATTTGACCGTTAGCAGTTGAAATGTTAGCACAACATTGACACGGGACAGACGACTTGACTGTCTGCGAGAGTATTTCAGAAATGAACAGTCATTTCTGAAAACATATTTAATAAAACTATAGATTGTCTTGGATGTTGCAGTTTGATTCGCAAAAATAAACCCCAAGCTATGCCCCACACACCTAAAAAAATAAAAAATTAAGTGTTCAACGCGGGAATAGGTCTGATCGATTAATCTGAAAAACTGTTACAGGAAAAAAAAATGCAGATTTAAATGTTATGTACTGTTTGGATTTGTTCAACATTTCACAATTGGTATTCTTCAACGATATAGTCTTGCGTAAATTCACAACAGTGAGTGGTCAAGGAATTCTACTCAGTATAAATAACAATGTTCCTTAAACTGATGTTCATATTTCAGCCAAGCTTTGCATTTCGAGAAATTTTACCTCATTTGTCATCATGCCGTTTCAAAGGTTTGGTTGAATTACATCATAAACCGACTGTTTGTGTCGAGTAAAGGTTAGATTAAGGACTGTCTTTAATTTTAACCGACTGATTCTGTGTGATGTACAGTTATGTGAGAAGTAGATCAAATTGGCAATTATTGCTCCACGTTTTTCTGATTTAGCTCTGCTGGAGCTGAATCAGGTTCACAAAAAAAATGGGATTTCACCTGTATTAGACCAAAAGGAACACAGAAGCTATTTTGCTACATTAGCATGACTTGCCCCCTTGTGGCTGACTGGAGAACTGCACATTACAGTCACATCCACAAAATGGCTGACTACTGCATCAAGTAAGCAAAATGGTGGAATAGACATTGTGTCACTCCATTGTCATGATCGTGACATATTTAATTCGTACAAGGGACGTTTTTTTGTTGTTGGTAGGTGATGAAACACTATTTCATCTAGAATTAACTGTCGCCTATATTTCTGTGACAAACAAGAACTGGAAACAAGTGAAATGAGAAGGTTTTTAAGGACTTGTGAAATTGTTGACAGACATCTCAACAGCTAGTGGATTTCCTCATGTGTTCTGTGAAATTAAACAGTATTATGAGATATGCGCCATTTGTGACATCAATGTTTTTTTTTTTTTTTTTTTTAGTTGTTGCAGGCATTTAGGTGATTTGTTTTTTTTACAGTTAGTTTACTGATGTGTTATTTGTGTACTTAAGTGAAATTAAACTGTGCATAACATTAGGGAGGAAAAAAGTTATATCCAGTAAAGTCTCGTTATATCGATATTCTTGGGAGTCAGAAAAAATGTCGATATAACCGTACTATCGAGATGTCCGATCCTGTGCCGTACTGCATGAAGCGGGGGCAATACATGGGGGATCTTTGATATGGCATGTAATTTTCTTATTGGGTTCATGGATTGCATATCTAGCATGCTTTTGTACTGTAGTGAAGTGAAAAATAAACTTATGCATTAAATAAAAACGTCATTTATTATTTTTATAACGCACTCTTGCAATCGTGTCTCTGAGTATCACTCGACATTGTTGATATTGTACACACGAGAGAAAAACCACGAACGCGAGCATGTACAAACATATGAAAAACAGTGATTCGCACTAGCGATAAAGATATCTGAATACAACACAATTAAATACATGTATGAAAAACGAAAACTGCAACGTTTACATTACGTTGATGAAGTATTCTGCGGCACGTCAAACTATTTCGCGATGGAGTTGCTTGTTGGATTGCCCCCCACAGCCACGATTGCCTTGTACGTTGTTCGGATATCACAATTCGTTTCCCCGTGGTTGAAATTGGTGTCAAACAACTGTATAGTGTAGAAGAAGACTACAGTATTGTGACGTTCTTATCCTCTTTGATCCAGGTCCGAAGTCCAACGCTTCGTCTTTATTTTATCCTTACTCTTCAACCACGTTGATAAAGTATTTTGCGGCACGTCGAATTCTTTTGCAATGGAGGATTTGCTCCTTGTTAGATTCTCCTCAACAGCCATTATTGCCTTGTACGGTATTTCGTTCCGAGGTCACAATTCTTTCGTTTCGCCATGGTTGAAAATGGTAGAAAATGGCGTCTGCTGCACTGCGCAAGACACGGAAGCTGGTCATGTGACCAACGGTGCGACTGATACAGATTTCGATAATGGTGGTACTGTATAGAAACCCCTAAGCAAATATCGATTCACCTTAAACTGCTTTTGTATCGATATAAACATAGCAAAATGGCTGGCGGGAGATGAAAAAGAGCACCGTAGTAACCAGATTATCGTGATAACCATGTATCGTACTAAACGGAACTAATTATACATAAAAAGACTAGAAATTTGCCGGGAAATGAAAATAGTAGCGTAATAAGCAGTATTATCGATATAACGAGACTTTACTGTAATTGATTGTACAACGAACACCCTCCGGTTTGAGTTTGTAGCATGGTACTGTAACATGAGTTTAAAATGTTTAAATGTTCTGGTATCAATATTTGGTGCACACTGTGTTAGACGTCTGTGTAAGCTCTCTGTCGTACAGGAGTGGTCCATCGATGAAAAGGTTTCTTCAGCCGTCATCTGTACTTCTTTGAAGGTGTCGGACGTTTCGCTTCTCATCCAAGAGGCTTCATCAGCAAACTCTTGGATGAGAAGCGAAACGTTCGACGCCTTCAAAGAAGTACAGATGACGGCTGAAGAAACCTTTTCATCGACACTGTTACTTTTTTTTTTTTTAATTCTAATCGGATTTTAGACATGTCAATCTAATTTCCTCCACAGATTTTAGAATCAGTTGAGCTTGCCAATATACTTTTAATTACAGAGTATTATAAATGAGGCCATTTCTTTAACCAATCACATTTCAAATTTGAATGAACTGCCCTACAAGAACTTGTGCGTCGTATAGGTCATGTGATTGGTTGTTCGGAGCGGCCTGATTTTGACAAACATAGCACGCGTGGTGTGATTTCATTATTCAGATTATATAGTTAATACTGTAATGTGCGTCTCTTGTGAGTATGATATATTTGCATTGTTTTTATCATATTTTTAGATAATTGTTTCCGACGAAATGAGGGTGGCACAATTGCATGCTGTGCAGGTGTTCTACATTGCGATGAGATGGCACTCCAAAAAGAACTGATAGGCAAATACGCCAAATTCAGTACTACGGTACACTCCAAAAGGAGCACGCAGTTTCGCTAGATCCTAGCTGTTGTCTTTCGAACTGACTCCTCCCCCCGCCATTTAATCCCTCCCCTCTGCTCGTTTGCCGCCAATCCGTTTTAATGTAAAGTCTAAAACGCCATTTTTATTGTTTAGTTTGAGCACAGTTTCTTCTTCAGTCCCAACAGGAGTCTGTCCAATATAGATCTTCATTAGTAGCTGAAGGCGGGTGTCTTGTTATGGCTCTCACACCGTTAAGGACACAAACCAACTGACTACCAGGACTCGAGGGTTGGTCGAGTACACCCCCCTACCCCCCTCCCAGTCTTCTCCCCCTTCCCTTCGAGCAGTTCACTCTTCCCGCCTCCACCACAGACGTTTGTTTTTTTTTTTTTTTTTTGCGCTGGAAAAGAGGAGGAGCAACTGCTGGCGACCGGACGACTCGTCAGAGAGGACGCGAGTCGGTTCGCGAGTGCAAAACCGAGCCACTCTCCACGCCGTCGCCGCTGTTGGTCACCGTTGTGGCACGGTTGAGTCAGTCCCCCCACCCCCGTTTCTCCGGGCCGGCGGACTTTTAAGAAAGTAGCGTTGCTACAACATTCCGAAGCAGAAGAAAAAGAAGCAGACGGACTTCTTCTTTGACCGCTTGCGACAAGGAAAAAAAATCGCGGGAACATCGCTTCACGACGCCACTCTTGGTGAGTGATGGTACTGCGGCTATAGCTAGCACACGAGGAAATGCTACATTTTATCAAACACAGACATATTTTTTTGACAAAATGGCTTTTCATAAAGGCATATTTTAGCTGTTACAGTAATTGGAGAGTTTTCTTAGAATTTTATGCTAGTGCATTTTGTACTTTTAATAAGCGGTGTTAGATTAGCCCCATGCGTTTCCAGATTTTGTTACGCTTGAATTTATTCTACACTAGAACTTAATATTGATTTGTGTTTTCACAATTTTCTCGTCAGTGAAACTTTTCTCCACCAATTCGAGTGATTTATAGATTTTGACGTCATCCAGGAATGTTTTTTTATATTCTAAAATTTCCACCTTTTACAGAATTTTGCATTTTCCATGAGATTTCACAATGCACATTTCAGAACCAAATCGGATCGACTCTTCGTAAAATGATCGATGAGCCGTATATTTTCCAAAATTTGAATCAATTCACGCATGTTTTAGAATTGATACATCTTCCCATTCCATTAAAAAAATCATATATTTAGTTTTCTAATATGAACAATTTTGCATACATTTACTCAGGATGGATACATTGAGATTGTGCAAAAAAATATATCTAATTAGAAATGTCACGAGACAGCCATGAAACCTTACAGATATCGACATAGGTTTTCACATTGTTTGGATTATAATGCGTACCCTAGAGGCCAAGAATGGAATACAGGCTCACACCATAACAGTCAGTTGTTTGTCTCTATCTTTGGATGTATTAAATTGCTAAGATGACCACTGCTTTTTGGTCTATTATCGTCTTACTACTGGGGATCCCACGGTTTGCTTACATTTTTCACAGATTTTCTTGGCACATAACAGACAGTATTCAATATCGATCCACATGTATTCAGTATCTCGCACCTGGATGCTTCAAACCATTCAATTCAAATAGCTTCAAACCATTCAATTCGATAGCATTTTAGCTAAAACGAGCACCATGCTCAACAGACTGCAGACATGAGTTTGAGGGAATGAGGCTTGTTTAGAAGTTTGAGGCAAAAAAACAGACTCAATTTGACAATGCAAGAAGCACTACTTGTTTTATTAAAAACATTTAAGTTTATATTAGGTTTAGGTTTAACATCATCCTAAGGCCCCAAGTAGAAACATTTTGTTCCAGGTGAGTGTCAAGCTGCTGGATTCCTTGTAGTCATTCGTCATTTGACTCCCCTCTTGGTTTGAAATGGTACAGGCCAGTAACTTTCCATGCTCACACTGGCCTCGTCTGTGGGTGTGGCCTAATTTCAGAGGCTGGGTTGTCAGAAGCAGTTCAAAAAATCTCTTTAAAAATATATTCAATATACCTTACATCGAGTAATATATAGAGAACTAGTGTTTTTTCCCCGTTTCAACCGCGGAGCACAAGTCAGCCCTCGTTTTGAGGGATGATTAATTTGGTCTGGTTTACCCGCATTCAGACAAACGATTCATTTTGACACTAAATTAGAAATGAATTGTATTTCACAGGAGCAGATTTTCGAAACCAAGGCAATGTGTTTTTAAAAAACTGCTCCGTTTTTAATCATTTCTCAGACCTCTTCAAAAAGGCCCCAAACTCCATAATTGGGATCGTCACTCAAAATCCAGCATTTTGAATAATTGCAGAGTCTCTGGCTTCATAAACTTAGTTTTTGAGATTCTTTAAATTACGTGACTGTATTTTCAGATGATCATCATCTACGCTCCCTAACTTTTTGTTGACATGTTAGTTACATGTCACTCCCATTTTGTGAAGAATGTATTTGGGCTGTCAAAAATGGGGCAGGCGAAGATTGGCCCCGGTGGCTGCAGATCATGGCCACTTGAGCGATTTCACGTTGCAATCATCTGAATTAGTAAGGCAAGATTTCTGCCACAAGAACGGATTTGAATAGAGCAGATTTTAATGTATATCAGATTAGCCTTTATTAGTCTCACAGTGGAGAAATTTACAAGATCCCATACTCTTATCACTTGTGCTTGGGACATATGCACATATCTTGGTTTTAATGTCATGGAAATACAAGGAATCCATTCAATGACAACCAAGCGCAACATAAACATGTAAGTAAGCAATGAAAATGATATCGTGCATGTTCTGCCAATGATGAGTTGTTGGAGACACCACGGATTAATAAGAATATTTAAAGGAAGCATTCAGAAATCAAGTACAGTGATACATTGGTTTACGAACTTAATTGGTTCCCAGACAGTGTAAGGTGAAAAGTGTGTATCCCAAAACTTAATTTCACATAGGAAACCATTGAAATGAGAGTAATCCGTTCCCAGGTCCCCATAAAACATAATTATCTACTTTCTAATTTTGTAAGCCTTAAAACTACACAAATTATCCCTTATTTTATGTATAATAAATGTGCTATGATATTATAATTAAACTGTACTATATAAAAGTCATTTTATATACCTTTGTGATGGTCGTTGATGGGTTGATGGAATGGAGTTGCCGGTTTCATCAGCATTAAACACTTGATGATTCTTTCACCATCTTGAGGAATGATCACTTGTAGGTGCTTTCTCTGCGATAATTTACCTTGTGCCTCATCAATTGTGTTCTTTTTAGCTGGGTTGATAGCTTTTTGCATCAAGTGCACAGATGGCTTGTGGGGGTTATTTGTGGAGCCTGATTGATAGGAATTTCAACCTTGCAGTCTACACTCTGCCTTTGAACTATCAAAGTTGTAACCAATCACTCACAATCTTTCATCACTTTGCTGCTGTGAAATGTAAATTTCTCCACTGTTAGACTAATAAAGGCATATCCAATCCAAATTTCACAGTTTTTATACCCATTTTGTCACTCTGTTGTCTGCCTGTCACTAATGTTTAAACCACCTCCCCTCACTGCTGCGTTCTTGACCAATCACATGGCTTTAACCGAAGACTGGGGGCGGGGAATAGAGGACAAAAAATGTCGGCTGCCATTTTTTTTTTTGGGGAGAATGGCTTCACTCCCTCGCTCTCTGTAACGCCCACCCCGTCACTGCTGTGTTCTTGACCAATCACGAGGCTTTAACCGACGACTGGGGGCGGGGAATACAGCAACAAAACAAGCCAACAATTTTCTTGTCAGGAGAACGGGCTCGTTCGCGAACAACACATAACTCATTGTGGCAGCACTGTGTGTATCCCGAAAAATAGTTTGTGTGCAAAGGTAAAATTTTCATAAATTTAACGTTCGTAAACAGAAAACTTCGCAAACCAAGGGTTTCGTAAACAGGTATCACTGTAATTTAATTTACCATACTGCATAACACCATTCTGAGATGTAAGTCGTAGATTTATCCGGAATTGTTTTTGTTTTCGTTTTTACATTTCATGAAAGTCCTTTGGAAAATGAAAGGAAAATTGCCTAAAATTGTGAGTTAACAACATTAAACAAACATGCGTTTTGAGTTCGTTGTTTTGCTTGTAGCGACACCACTCGAGCAAAGCGTGCCTCAGCACGATAGTCCGCTGCCCTCTGCTGTGCGTGCGTCAGCGCAAACATGTACGCACGTGTGCGGCTTTTGGTTTCAACCAATCAGCGGCGATGCAATCAACATCACAGATCAAAGAACTAAGCTAGCGGAGACGGCACGAGGTTGGGCGGACATGTTTTTCTGCTAATCTTTGTGCTTTGCTTAAGGCAGATTAATCATTAAATGTCAAGTGTTTGAATATATCAGTTTATTCATTGCTGATCTATCATCACTTTGGTTGGTTGAATTTATGAGTTATTCCAATTTTACAAGAAGCTCAACTCAACCCAGGTAAGAACCATTTTTTCCTCCAAGCTTCCCTGAGTTTATGATAAAACCCAATGATAGCAATGCTACATACATTATGTACAGTTGAACATCATCTTTTTAATTCGTCCTTTGACTAGGTTCAAATATGTTTGTTTCTCGTTGAAATTAATGGAAGCATAATTAAACCCACAAAGCAGTTATGTTTCCATTTTTACTGTTGCAACAATAATTGTTGCAAAAAATACTTATTTAAATGTAAATGGAGAAAGAAATATTCCCCCCCCCACATTTTAATCAAGAAATAACCATTGACAAATCAATGTGAAGTATAATTTTTCATATAAAACAAATGCTATGTGCTCAGGGGACGTTGTGTGCTGTGGCGGCCATTTTGGGCTAGCGGTATCCACAGTGAACATAAACTAGGCTGAGAAGTCGAAGAAGGCTGAGAAGATGGCGGCATGTTAAAATACAAGAGAACTTGATTTACATGTATATGATAGTTGTCCGTGTGAAGCGCTTTGTTACAGCTACAGCTATTAAAGCGCTATATAAATCAATTAGTATTGTATTGTACATGTAAACATTAGACAAAGAATCCTTATGAGCAACAGTGATGTTTACATTTCACAATAAGATTCCTAGCAGTTTTCATACTGTTTGAACCCGTATTGAGGGCTAATTATGCCATGTTCACATTGCAGCTCAATGATTTTTTTGCCATATGCTTGTCAGAATGTTTGAATAGTACAGTCATTGACAGAAGTCTTGTCATATAAGGACATAGTAACTTAAAACGGAATATAACTTTATTCCTAATCAATTGTCACAATAAATGGTTCATTTTATTGTCAAGGCCTTTCACATTAATAACTGGGAGTAAATGAAACCGTCAAAAAGTGTCCTGATGTGCATAGCTTGGTAAAGCCCATAACATCCGTCTACATTTGTCTAAATGATTCAACCAATCACAGATTAGAGCTGCACCTGTGACAAATACTTTAATTAACACATTCCTAGGTGTGTATAAAAAGAACCCCAGCACACCAGACCTACATATGATGTGCAACCTGACCTCTTACAACATGCCAAAGATTCAACCGCAGACCAAAGTGCTGATCATCGAGAGCCTGAAGACCAAGTCTGCCACTGAGGTGGCAGACCTCTTTAATGTATCCAAACGTCAAGTAGAGTAGAGATAAGAAAAATATTTGAAGGAACCGGTGACGTTCATGACAAGCCCAGGTTAGGCAGACCCCGTAAGACAACTGTTCGAGAGGACCGTTTGTTGCTTCGCCAGTCCAAGGCCAGCCCTTTTTCAACTGCAGCGGAGATACATGAGAACTGGTCACCAGAAACCCCTGTATCTACAAGAACAGAATTCTCTCACGCAGTGGTCTCCATGGCTGAGTTAGTACTCAGAAACCAGCATTAAACAGAAGACAACGCAACAATCGTG
This sequence comes from Hippocampus bargibanti, assembly GCF_051943395.1. Lineage (NCBI taxonomy): Eukaryota > Metazoa > Chordata > Actinopteri > Syngnathiformes > Syngnathidae > Hippocampus > Hippocampus bargibanti. The sequence goes on from NC_142743.1 coordinate 18,243,167, forward strand.
TTGCATTTGCAAAGGCCCACAGCCTGCAGAAAGGATGGACAGTGGAAAAGTGGCAGAAGGTTGATTTTTTTCGGATGAATCTTCCATTAAACTGCATCCCAATCGCCGCAAACACTGCAGAAGACCTGTTGGAACCCGTGAAGGAAAAATCATGGTTTGGGGTTCCATCCAGTATGGGGGTGTGCGAGAGATCTGCAGAGTGGATGGCAACATCAACAGCTTGAAGTATCAAGAAATTCTTGCTGCCCATTACATCCCAAACCGCAAGAGAGTGGAATATTCTGCAGCAGGATGGTGTTCCTTCCCATACTTCAGCCTCCACATCAAAGTTCCTGACAGCAATGATGGTCAAGGTGCTCCAGGATTGGCCAGCCCAGTCACCAGACATGAACGTTATTATCTGGGGTGAGATGAAGAAGGAGGCTTGGAAGATGAAACCGAAGAATCTTGATGAACTCTGGGAGTCCTACAAGACTGCTTTCTTTGCCATTCCAGATGACTTCATCAATAAGTTAATTGAGTCATTTCTGAGACGTATGGATGCAGTCCTCCAAGCTCACGGGAACCATACACGATATTCTTCTGCTAATGCATCATGACTTTATGTTCTGACGTTATTGTAGCATATGCACACGGAGCGCCACGGTGGCTGGCGGACTAGTTTTCGGCGGAAGAACACCAAACCACACGATCAAAGAGCGCCATGATGGCTGGCGGAGTAGTTTTTGTCAACGTGGTTTGTTATCAAGGATAGTTTTACTATTATGGGACCGGAAATGACCCCACCACATGCTAGTGTTAAGCCAAACAAGACACAAAAGATAATTACGGTCGAGCCGAAGAAGATCATCAAAAAACACGAACGAGGTGTGCGTTTGTGTGACTTAGCTTACCAGTACACTAAATCGACCATTGCTACGTGTGGCTCAGAGTGATTCTGTGTTGTTTAAGCAATGGTCTCGAGCAATAACAGAGGTTGAAAAACTCATGTTGATTTGGATTAACGAAAAGCAGCTATTGGCTGCATCTCTGATCAGTGCTGGGCGTGTCTTGATATCTTTGTAGTGGTTTCCCCCTATTGCTACGATTGATAGACCCGTGCATCTCCACACCATTATTCTGGACTGACCCCATGTGTTCTTTGGTGTTCATGCTTCTATTTTCTCCTCAACCTTCTGTTGACAGACCTCTGAGACTATCACAGGGCAGATCCAGTTATAACTCAAACTAGAGTACAGAGGGTTGGACTAGTTGTCATCATCATCCGTCAGTGAACATTGGTTCATCTCCAATTTTTTCCTCTTTCTGTGATGCTTACACAGGCTTTTTCTGCAACCTCTTTAAGTCTTTCACAGTAAACTAGATGCTCTTTGGGGTTTATGCCGAGAGATACGATCAAGCAGTCTAATGCCTGCTTCCACCATGTTGAATCAATCTCGATAATGGTGCGTCCAAAAGAAGCCATGAAAGTCCAACAAGACGAGCCATTACTTCCATTTATTTGCAGATGAGCTCGTATGCTTGGGACCATGACAAGACCCTTTGTTTCTCAAAGCTTCAGACTGCAAATGTGATGATTTGCACCACCAGTTTGTAAAACATAAGTTGCAGAATTTTAGTCATCTATACTCTTGAGAAACCTGGGTTTTCTATTCTTATTGCTGAAGTGTATCTGCTGTTCTTGGGAGTCTTTGCCAACACGAAATTTTGATACCTTAACTCCAGGGCTCTGAAGTCAAGGTATGACAGCCTTCATTTACTACTTCTTGTTTCCTCCATCCACCTATTCAACATATGTTGAACATGTCTTCTTCTGGGCCTGCATACCGGCTGTAATGGGTTTGGCCTCATATAGACATGTATCATTTTGTGATACTGTTTGTTTGTTATATCATATTGTTCCACTTTCCATGTCAAGTCTAACACTCCGTGAACAAGAGGCTATCCTGACAATTAAGGAACTTAGAGGGACGTAAAAGATAGAGTAGAGGCTGGGGTTAGGTTTTATATATCCCAGCATGCACCGCAATACATCTTCGAAAGGTCGGAAATGGAGTCGGTGGCTACTGACAGCGGTTGCGAGACCAGTTGTGGCTCAACATTACTTCACATATAAGGCACACCGGTGTATAAGGCACAGGGTCATCCTTTGACGAAAATAAAGGCTTTTGGAAATGCGCAAAAAGTAATGACATGAAAAAGGAATACAAATAAGGGTCAGTGTGTAGGAGCTATGTGATCCAAAGATGGTTTGGCTGGTTTTGTACTTGTATGTATGTATTCAATCTATGAAGAGCCAGGGTACTTGGCTGACCTATCATCTGAAATATGATGTGTGGATTGGAGTATAGCTACACAAATCTAGTTGTTGCATTATACTGCTCTCTGGCATGCCTTCAACGCGTCCTTTGGAAACCACGTTGTACACTTGGTGTCCTGTTTAGTTTAGTTCAGGTAAAACAACAAATAAGGCAAGCTACCCTGGTCTTCATGCGTGGGCGCTTGTAGTCCCAAAATACATATTTGCGATCGCTGGCAACCAGCAGCTGTTTGTGTATGATCGCCATTTCTCAAGAACTGCGTCGTGAACCGTAGCCAATACAGACGCTCCCCAAGTTACGAACATTCGAGTTACGAATAACAGTAAATACGAACATTTTTGCCGGTATGTTCGGACAGAGATGCTATAAGTTAAATTTTGTATTGCACACTTTTTTTCTGTCCGAGCTCGCTTGAGATTGGCTGCGTACTGTGCTTCACGTACACGCATGCACACAGACACATTGGAGGTTTCAAGGACTGGATGTGTATGCGACGGACACCAAGGCTGACCAATGCTGCAGTGTTCCCAACGAGTTCAGGCCCGATCTGCCGAGCTCGCTTATGGTTGGCTGCGTAGAGTATGTGGGCGGGGAGGAAATCCCTCTCCCCAGTTGATGCTCCAAGAGTACGTGATGCATAACAAAAAGTAATGGTGGCACGTAATTAGTGAATTAAGTGCCAGCAGCTTCAGTTCCACTCGGATACTTGTTGCCGCACTTGTATGTCAGAAAGAGGACTTCCGGATTCTTCTTTTCCTTTCGGCTTTTCCCTTCAAGGGGTCGCCACAGCGAATCAGTGTCCTCCATCTTCAGAGGTTTGAGGACTTCCGAATTCACTTTAATATTGAACGTTTGCTTTGGTAAAGATACTTTTGTGCACCATCGGAATTTTCTGAAAGCAAACATTCTCTTCTTCTCTGGGCATTGATATTCCAGCTTTAGAACAAAATTATTGTTTTAATAATAATAAAAATAATAATACATTTAATTTCTAAGCGGCTTTCGAAACTCAAGGTTTTGTAGCAATCGTGCACAACGGCCGAATTTTTCATTTAAGGACATAGGAGTGTCACAGGAAGAGGCGGAGTTTGAGTGAGCGAGGTGCCTTATTTGAGTGTGAGTTAAACAGACACCAAATTAATTCGCACATTTGAAGAAATGAGATCACCATTATGCTAAAGGTAACCTATAACTAGATATATGCCTATAACTAACCGTGGACTGCTTAAAATATTATACAGTTGCTTTTAAGTTTTTATTCAATACCAATTTTAATGTAATTGAAAATACATGTCCATTTTCAAGAGACAGAAATCTGTGGACCTCTTTTTAGTTAAGACCTAAATTGAATTGTTAATTTTGGTTTGCACCCAATCTAAAATGTAGATTTTATACATTTTAGATTTCACAGCAACTTTGCAAATATAGCCTTAACCAAAAAGATCAATCACGTGGTTCTCAAGGAAACGCACTAGGAGAAACTGCGAAGATAGATGTGCGAGATTTTCTGCAGTAACTACGTAGAGCAGTAGGAGCCATTTTGGAACGTTGTGTTGACTGCAATCGATTAAAGGAGGAGTGGGGGAGGGGAAGTGTCATGTTGCGCGCATGAGTAGCAGCGGTTGTTCTGTTCTCAGTCCTACCAATCATGGAATGTTTGTAGTTTGTTGTGCTTCTTTTGTCTTGGAGAAACCATGCTCTCTACTCATGACCATATAAGGAAGTTTTTTTTAACACGAAATGGATTCTACTCTACAAAATAATTATTTTCCTTTGATACAAACAAATGTTACAAAAACAAAGAATTGAGCTTGGCCACGTGTGTAGCTACAAACAGACACGAGCGCTAGCAGTTATCTCAAGAACACTCTCTCCTTTTCGTAGACGAGCTAAGTGAATTAAAAACAACATTGTGAACTAAAATATGTAAGGCTGAAATGGATTTGCTTAAGCTGAACATGTCCTTGTTTTAGAGCTATTTGTCGTTACCCTCTTCCTGCTGCAGTGGTTTCGTCCGGGCTTGGCTGTAAAAACAACTCCTACTGGAGCAGGCAGTCTGCTAGTGTGGGGGAGGGGTATTGCCGTTTCTGTGTCTGCCCCTTGATTTCAGACCAGACTGTTTGGTGCTAGCTATAGCCCAACCGTAACATTCTTCAAAAGGGTAGTTTCAAAGATGCTCACTAGATTATAAAACACAAAACAACAAAAGTGCAACACGTATTATCATTATCTCTATTTATTAAACCTCTTACAGGTACTCGGTGACACTAATTTAGCACATTTTTGTTTTTGTTTGTTTATTTACTAGCATGGACCAAGCTGCATTTATTTTTCATTTTTTGCATCTGTAAGAATTTACGTGATAGCATATCACGAAAGAACACTGCGCCGAGTGAAAACTGCCGCTTCTCCCCTCCCCCATCTTTTCTTCCCTTTTTTTCCTTCTACTCAGCCTGTGAAAAAAAGAAGAGCAAATTATGCGTATTCCCGTTTGGCAACTAAGGAGGCGGTGCTTTTGGAATGCAAGTTTTAAATTTATTTGTATTTTTTGGGGGCTTTGAATTGATAATTCAGTTTTATTGTGCACCAAGCACACTAAATTGTGTCTGCAGATTTGATTCTATAATTTAACATATGAATTTTGAATAAACATCAGAATTAATATTTTTAGTTCTGTGCCAACAATTTCCATGTGATCAAGTGTGAGACACAAATCGACCTGCATTTGTTTTAAGTATGACGAAATTATGTTGGGGACTACGTCTTCTTTTATATTTATCGAATAACATTTAAAAACCATGCCGACCCAGTGGAGAAAGACAATATAATTATCTAACGCTGCTGTCTATTTGCGAAATCGATTGTCACGTTGATTTCTGTTTGGATACTGATTCGACATAGTTGCAAGAGCTACGCGAAAAATGTATAAGAGCTCTGGAACACAAGGCATGCTCTAGGTAGCAGGATCAGCGCACCAGCAGACCTGGTGGCCATTTTGAGTTTCACTGAATCCAGATGAGCACAGTGAGGGTAGGGGGAGGGGAACCATATGCACCATGTGCAGTATTATTGGAATGCAGACTCTGAGCTCTCCCTGACTTTGCTTTGATCTTACTGGACGTTTAAATATAGTTAATCGTTTTTTTATGTTTATCTCTGCGTTTAACTCATGTTTAAATAGTAAACAGTGACCACATATCATGGTGTCTCTTAACTACTACATTAACAAGGGATATACAATTTATTTAGATTTTTATTAGAGTTCTTTCTGCTTTTCTACGCAGTTCCGGATATAAAATGTAGTCTTCTGTTGCTAGATGTTCCTTGTTTTTTCATGCTGTGCGGTAGGCGGAGTCTGTTCATGGATCCGCTCATGTCTCAGCAGAGCCTGCTGCTCACAGGAGAACTGGTGGCCATTTTGTGTTTCTGCACTCTCACAGGGTGGGGGATGGGCAAAGAACGGACTTGCAGCTAGTTTATTTCTTCTCCCAGGGTTTTTTTTTTTCAGAAGAATGGCTGGAGTTGCAAATGAAAGTTTTTTTATATCACATGTTAGACTTACTTCTGATGCTTCATGCTTTTAGCGAAGAAATACATCAAGTTACCAATTAAACCTAGTTTATTGACAACAAATCAACGTTAAAAGATAATGAATTTAGGATGGTTCAAGTATTGGTAAAATTTCCTCTATCTTTTTTTAAGGCAGCACCCCTGTGTTTATATGGTTCAGTCCGTTGAACAATCGTTCTGTCTCCTCTGGTCGGGCAGATGGAGTGCTCCTGACTGTGCTCTGCTTTCACGCGCTGCAAGGCTACCATGCTAACTACATTTTTTTCACGTTGGGGTTTCATGTTGTATGCCAACCTTCTGTGACAGTGGTCATCTTCTGCTTACATTTTAAAGATATTTGTACATTTTTTGAAAGAAAAAAAAAGACCAACGTATAAATTTGATCCATTTGATTTTTCTATTATTTTGAGTGTCCTTAACAGCATTGAGTGTTTAATAGGTAAATATTTCACTCTTGTCTTTTTGAAAAAGCTACAGTTTCACTATCACCATTTCAGTGGTTCAGTCCACATGAGAAAAGAAAGGGGGGAGGGGCAATTTTGGTTGGTGGGGGAGCGTGCTGTGCATGGCTTGAGTGTGATTTAGAGCAGAATGTCCTGTGTCTCTGTGTGAAATTTTTAGGGGTTCATTCGTTTGTTTGTTTTTTTAAATTAACTGGGTCAATAATTGGGAGTAGAGAGCATATTAAATGGATTTAAACTCACATTTTTTTTTTTTTTTCAAATTAATGGTATGGTCTGAAGTAGGCTCCACCTCCTTTTTTTTGTCATACCTTTGGTCGGTCCAACATGTATTTTGGGGAAAATAAGTAATACACAGTCTTGGCAGTTGTGGAAATGAGAGAATATGTTTTTTAATATACCAATATTGTAAACTTGACCCAATGTCAAGATTTGATATTTTTTAGCTGTTTTCTCCCCACAAAGCCATTCCTTTTTCCCCCTGCCCTCTTTCCAAAATGGTTTCCTCCATACTGGCTGTAGTTTTCCATTCGGTGTACTAGTCCCTCCTAGAGTTGGGGGAGGGGTGTTGCTTGGCAACTATTTGTGCCGTTTACTCCCATTTCGTCTGTCTGCACTACTAGCTACATTAGATGCCAATCTACATTACAAGCTACATTAGATGACAATCTACAGTATATTCTGGAGCCGAGAATGCTGTAGCCGATTTATACAGAATTTTATCCAAAAGGGAGTTTTGTGTATTTTGTTTGGTTCAGAAATCTGTTACCTATATTTAAGTAACTATATAAAGATTCAGTCTTAGCACAGATTACAAAGTAAGTGAAGATATGCCTGAATTCAGGATGGACCCCGATTTATAAGAAGATGGATTAGTCCTGAAGAGCTCCTCCTCCTTCCTCCTGTTTTCCTGCAGGACTGCACAGACAAAGCTGATCCCTTCCCCCACAGTGATCAAAGGCTGAGTTCACATACTGTACCAGAGACAGACCTTTTTCATTTATTTTAAAGCCCATTTAACCCAAATTTTGGACTTTTAAGTGTTCACATTCATTTCTCTTTTGAGTTGTATTCCGTTGTTGTATCTTCACTTCCTTGAGGTTACATTCAAGGTCATTTCTTATGCTCTTATATTTACTATGCTATGCTAACCAAACAGGTTTCATTAGTAACTAACCTAAAATCACAATTGTATGGTTATAGTACATAGTTTTAGTTTAGTATGTTAAATACTCGCAGAAACATTACCAGAACCATGTGACCAACTGCACAACACTTGCGTATGAGAGGAGTGTGTCTATACATGCGGTTGGTTTGAGGCATTCTTGAGAATCCCTGCAGTGCACTGTAAAATACACTACAGATTAGTATGCTGTTCTTCGGTTCTGTAACATTCACTCAATGTATGCAAGCAGGCAATTTGTCAGATGTAATGTTTTCTTTTTCATTTTGGCAATTGGTTTCACTCGCTGAATTAATACAAGTGAATGTACCGGCCAACGAAACAACATGGCATACACCCACACCCTTTCATATAATTCACCCCTACTGGTACCAACAAAATGGACTAGTCTAAAAAGAGCTCCTCCTCCTCCTCCTCCTCCTTCCTTTAAAGTTCTGCTGCTGGCCTGCTAGGCCTTTCCCTTCCCCTGCAACATGCGCCTCAATGTGAAATATCCTGCTAAAGGTTGACAATTAATTGACTTTTAAACATGCAGATGACAATCAATATTTGTATCCATATATGATTGTCAGTCTGTATACTGGTCTCAGTATAGCCTCTCAGATTGTGTCAAGGTCATTCATTACTTGACGCTAATGTTAATGTCCAAGAATTACCATTGGATTGGATGTACCTTTATTCGTCTCGCAGTGGAGAAATTTACATTTCACAGCAGCAAAGTTAGGAAAGGAAAGGAAGAAGTAGAAAAACAAAATACAGGAGCTGCTGGAAAGGGAGCCACTCTCGCGGCGCCATCTTGAAGTCAAAAGAACAAAAAATAAATAACAAAATATGACAACACAAAGACGTTCTTCAGTACTTGATGTACTCTCTTTGTGACACGAAGCAGTTCTAGATGAAAGAGGAGAGGATCAAAGCCGATTGTGGATTCATGGTATGTTTTTTTTGTGTTTTTTTTAGCATTTAAGCAAAAACTTTTTGCTCCAAATCCAAAAGACGAACACTTGTAAGGAAAGCTTTGTCTTTTATGAATGTTGACGTTTGGATGTTAGTAAGTCTGCCATAGAACATAGGAAATGATTCTGATTATTTTTTACATGCTAACGTTTGAATATCTTGTCATGTGGGTGTTTGGATGTGTGATACGATTTCAAATTTAGACTACAGTGAGTGTGGATGTCTGCTAAAAACATTTTAGGGCCAATATACTAGTTTTTCGTCCAAATAGCGTAACATTGTGGTCTTTGTCAGCCAAATCGCAAATTTTATAAAGAAAGTGGTCATCGGTCAGCTAAAACCACAATTTCAAAAACGATTAAGAGGAATTAAGATAAATCAGTTTGGGTAATTCGCAACAGCAAAATGAAAAGAAAATGGCCTTTTTTGTCACATACTTGGAGTAGGTACATATTTAGCTGTTGTCATTAAACCAGAACAGTATATCTAGTATCGGTACTCGGAACAAGAGTCTGAATATAGCGCCGCGAGAATGGCAGCCTTTACAGCAGCTCCTGTATTTTGTTTTTCTTCTTCTTTTCCTTTCGTCTCCCTTTCATAACTTTGCTGCTGTGAAATGTAAATTTCTCCATTGTGACACTGCTAAAGGCTAATCTAATATTTAGTGAACACCAACATCTGTTGAAGGTTCCAGTATACAAGGAATAAAATATAGTTGCAGTTTGTGTTTCAGTTAATCTGAGTAGGGTTGTTCCGCTAAGTGCCCTAGGTTTTTTCATGAACGCTGTTCCTGCAACCCGATGCCTTTGACAGGGAACTTCTTTGAGCTAGCTAGTGAGCCTTGTGCCTGCCAGCAATCAGCGGAGCCAACGGCCATTTTGTTTTGCTGCACTGAAACCTCGCACGGAAAATGAAGCCGCTGAGTGGGGGGAGGGGCTCTGCGCAGTGTACGCCGACGTTGGAATGTTGCAGTAATCATGTTTGGAGTGAATCCCACTCCTGACTTGTTTATGCTATTATTTTATACTTTGCTGAGGTTCACCTTGATCTTTGATTTTTGAGCCACTACAATAATGAGCATTGTTGTGTGTCTGCACCAGTATCTCTTCTGAAAATCGGTAAACGCAGTGAGAATTTCACATTTCTCACACCTAAATAGTAAGGCTTTTTTAGTTCGATCCTTGTAGGTCAGCAATACAACAAAACAAGCCGGTATTAGTAGACTATATTCGCATGTGGTTGGAAATCAGCTTTCCACGTGAAACTGTTTGTTTTCATGAGTTTTGTTAGTATGTGCTCAGGATAGTGACCCAATAATTTGCTCAAGTTTTACCCAAAGAAAAATGCGAACTATACTACATATTACCGAAAGCCTTTCATGTTTTGCATAACCTCTTTACTGCTGTGGGAGACTGGCCTGAATTCATATGCTGTGATAGGCTGAAGATTGAACCAATAGAAAAGTGGGGGGCTGGGAAAGGGGCGAGGTTGCTACTGCTTGTCCTAAGCTTCACTGTCATTTTTTGTTCGTTAGACAACTGGTCAAGGGAAAACAGGCTTCCGAAATTTGAGCAAAATTTAGATTTTGAGTAGGAATGATTTCATGAGAGAGGCTGTTTCTGGCTCACTGAGCTCCACTTTCACTGGGAGCCTTGTTCCACCAAAAATGCATAACTGTGTATGGGTTATGTGTTTGGTTTTTGACTTTAGAATATTTGAGAGAATTGTTGAAGGCAATGAGAATAGAAAAAAATGGAGTTGAATGCAGATCAGGGAAAGAACTTTCTGGAAAAATACAACTGTGGCATTATTAGGCTCTGGGGGGCCCTCTAGTGTTTATATTCAGAAGCTACAGTCAAATATTCCACTGCGGATTGTTGACTATGATTGTTGACAGACTATGAAGTCGGAAAAACTGTGCAGTAGCCTTCCAATTAACCACCTGGTCTTCATAAACCTCCGAAAGACTCATTGTGGCATCTAATATCTCCTTGTCACTCCACAGGCAGCAATGGAAGTTGTTGTGACAGAGGAGAAGAAGAAGGTATTCCGTGCTCGGAAAACTATGAAGATCAGTGATCGGCAGCAACTGGAAGCTCTTCACAGCACTCTGTTGACAGCAGCATCGAGCTCATCTGAACCATCTCCGCCACCGCCTTTAATGAACGGTTCGCATAGAGAGGACGGACAAAAGGAACCGGAGCAAAACAGCCATCAGGACTCCAACTCCCCCATCGCTACATCCCCTGCCTCTATGACCTCCCATAGCTCTCCTGCACCATTCCTCTCGCTCAATCTGTCCCCCTCCCCCGTACCTTCGCAAAGTCCAAAAGAGAAGGACGAAACCCTTTCAGGACCTTCCTCACCATTCCATTCTATAAACTTTGAACAGAAAAAGGACGAGGAGGAAAAGACAATGTTACCGTCACCCTCATTGAATGAGACCTCTAAGCCAGCAACACTGGAATCCAAAGAGCTTCAGGAGGGCGTGTCATTGTTGGAAAAGCCCAAGGTAATTTCCTGGGTCGATGTCAAACTGCATATCGTGATTATTTTATCGATGAATAATTAAAACAAATCTTCTTTTAGGAGGACCAAACCACAGCAGATGATGATAATCATGATAAGGACACGGTTAAAGAATCAAATTCTATGCCTCCCCCATCTCATGGCACAGTCCCAATGGAAACGGACGTCACCAGGGCCCAGGACACAACCCAAATAAAGTCCCCTAGTTCCAATGCCTCCACTCCTTTGCCGTATTCTTCTGAGGATTTAAAACCGGAAAAGGACATAGAGGAAGGGATGAGCAAAAACCAGCCTAAGAAAGGCCTGCTAAAACAAGACAAGATGGAGGTTACTGTTGTTAAAGTGGATCCCAAAAAAGAAAAAACGGACAGTGGCCCGACTTCAAAGCCATCTCGCCCGTCTTCCACTCCACCGTGTAATGCAGGTAAGAGGCACTGGCTTGGTATAGTTAAGATTTGGGCTAGAATCTTTTATAATCGAACTTTACTTGATTTGCATCAAGCTCAACCCCACGCACGGGTTGGTATGAGGCCAAGGAACTCTGCAAACGGGACTTGATTACTTTGAATGTTTTCATATTGTCTGAATGAGAGCCACAAAGTGGCACTTGCTTGAGCCTATTATGAACTACTTATGGAAATTGACTCGGTTCCTCCGTGTAAAAGTTGAGTTAATCTGTAAAAGTGGCTGAGGATGATTTTGAAAAAGGTTTTGCACTCACTCAGGTGTACAATGCGGTATTCAGGATCCTGCAAACTAATGCCGTACATTCATAGTGTTATTGATTGAAAATGGTGAAATATTATCATTCTAACACCGCGTAACATGTATTTATTCATAACCACTCTTTTGGAAAGAGGCTCCTGATTTCCTGAAAAACATCATCTCAGACCTGCCAGTGAGTATGATTTAGCATTTCATATTACAAATAGGCCTTATTTCCTCTTAACCTACTCTGGTGTCATTTGTCATCAGAAAAACAGAGCGCCAAAGCTTCTGAGCCCCATGACCGGAATTGTGCATGTCTGATAGCGAGTGGAAATGGCGACTAAAAGAAAAGCCTTTTATAGAATCATTACCGCCTCTTCGGATCATCTGTCCGAATCACCGCAGCGTGGATCACTCTCTTTGTTGAGCCCTCATTGGTCAAATCTTGTTTCTCTATTTGCATCCCTGATGCTTGCTTCACGGTTTACATCTTAATTCCACCCACCGTAGGTTCTTTTGAGAATTTGGAGAGAAGAACAGAGCAGCAAGTAGAGACACATGTTTGGAGAAGTGAGACATTCAACTGTTGACGGAGCCGTCAAGGGGTTTGTCATGTGTCACAATTCATTGGTTTCACTGGCTCAAGGGTCAGCAACCCAAAATGTTCAAAGAAGCAGCCATGTTGGATGAAAAAAACATGTCTTCAGCAGCAAAAAAGTTAAAAGCCTTTTGTATAAGCCTCATCATGAAAACAACACATGTGGTGTGTGTCTGTTAGCTATATGAGCCTACTATCAAAATGACTGCAATGCGTACAGTCTTCATGAAGTGAAAAATACAACCGCGGGCTTCAACGCTGACAACACAAAACACGAACTAAGTGTAGAATATTAAAAGTATATGAATTCATTCAAAAGCGATGAATGATGAATTTAAATTTCCCCGCAGCGCATCCGGTGGAGAATGATGCACCATGTGACTACTGTTTTGTAGGATGCCGCCTCAAGTTTTTATGGCCGTTGCAATATAAAAAGCGAAAGAAAATAGATGGTTTGAAAGGGGAGCAAAAGAAGCTATATAATATATATACATATATATATATATATATATATATATATATATATATATATATATATATATATATATATATATATCCCTTATATATATAACTGCGAAACCCTTCACTAAATCGCCATGGTGGTGTGAGGTTCAACTTGGATCGTTCTTACAACAGACTTCTCAGATCGTTACCACGTAGGGTTAGTCATTCCGATGAGGTGATACCAGGGTGAATGGGGCAATTAGGGATAGTCATAGGATATAATCAGTCAGGACAAAAGAAGAAATCAGATTAGCTTCAAGGTTCATCAGTTCTCCGCTCCCCCTAACCTTAGAACAAGGACCTATGAAGCAGAGGTCTGGCACAGCCACATCTCGACATTAGGGGTATACAGTATAGGGCCAGAGTTACCAGCAAAATTTTAGTTCGCTGAGGAAGCTTTATGGTTGAGGAGCGAAATGTCTGACACCTTCAAAGAAATACAGATGATGGTTGAAGAAACCTTTTCATCGATTACAATATAAATGAATTACAGTAGGTTGCATTGCTTTGATGACATTCAAGGATTGCAATAAAGAAATCAGATTTTTTAAATCATTGTTACTTTACATTAGATTATGTTACATTACATGCCTCTTATCTGGGCAAGAAAGAGTATGATTTAACGCAGCATGTGTTTAAAACGTAAAACATTGAATACTCAGGCAGTGTTGGCAAACATTGAAACTCCGTTTACAGCATTGGAAAACATTAAGAATGTTTGTGTCATGTTTGTCCTCCTACAGAAACCATTATAAAACAAAAAATATATATTCCCCCCTCCCCATCTTTTTACATTTTTCAACATTTTTGAAAAAGTGCCAAGAAGCCACTGGGCAGCGTTAAAGAGCCGCATACGGCTCGGGAGCCATGTCTTGCCGGCTCCCGGTATAGAGGGATTACGTACAACTGAGCAAATGCTTTGATGTCAATTTTTTGTTCTGACTTATGTCTGATTATTAAAGAGAATGTCAAACAGCTCACTTGAAAGCATTTCGATTTAAAAAAAAAAAAACAATCGCTTCAACTGGCTAGTTTTTTTGCCCTGTGACCCTTCAGTACCAACACCAAGAACGTCACGCTTCAAATGCAGCAAGATGAATGAACAAATATACAAATGTGTCTCTGTACATTTTCAGCATGACGTACCCGATCCACTGGTGAAAGGGACACTTTGATCATTTCTTCTTTTCATCTTTCACTGCTTTGACAACAAAGAGTATCCAGAAAACTGGTTTAGATTGAATGACGGTTCATGTCTTATGTGTTGTTATTTCTTTATTATGGTATTATGACTTAAAGCTGGCACCACGAGAGTGGCTACCTTTACAGAAGTTCTTCTACTTTTTGTTCTTCTACTTTCTTCCTTTCATAACTTCTGCCTCTATAAATTGGAAATGTCTCCATCGGGAAATGAGTCAAGGTTACTCTCATCCTTATTTTAAATTACACAAGCCCAAATTTTGTGTAGAGTCACTCTTTACATTTGCATGTTTTCCTTTTCGATAACTCATCAAACGGAAGTGGAATGTTGCAAATGTGTTTGTTTATAAAGATGTAGAAATTACTTTAGAGCATTGTGTCAATTGAACAACTATGCTGTCTTTGCTTTCACCCCAGTGTAGATCACTAAAACCCATGAGGTATCTTCACCATATTTTTGTTTCTCAAACAGCGTCGGAGCAGAAGAATTGTACTTCTGGAATTAAGCGCACTTTATCAGAAGGTAATGACAATGGCGAGCAGACTATAAAACGTGATATGAAGAAACCGAAGATGGAACAAGGAGAATTGGAAGCGCAGCTGGAACTCAAAATCACTGCGAAGGCTGGCAGTCATCACAAGCTTGAGAAGGTAAGCGCACCATTTTATCACTTTTCCAAATTGTTTGGGGGGGACTAGGAATGGCATCACTTTTTTTAAATACAGACGCTCCCCAATTTAACACACATTCGAGTTACAATTAATGGTACACACGAACATTTTTGTGGGTACAGTATGTCGAAAGATGTTCGGACAGAGATGCTGTATGTTACGTTTTGTATTGCGCGCCTTTTTCCATCCGTGCTCGCTTGCAATTGGCTGCGTACTGTGCTTCACAAGCATGCACGCACACAGACACATTAGAGGTTTCAAGGACTGGATGTTTACGCGACGGACACCAAGGCTGTCCAATCAGCGCCTGGCTCTGCGCAAGTGTTGCCAACGAGTTCAGGTCCCAATCCGCCGAGCTCGCTTACGATTGGCTGCGTAGAGTATGTTGGCGGGGAGGAAATCCCTCTTCCCAGTTGACGCTCCAAGAGGGCGCAATGCTGAGCAAAAAGTAATGGATGCTAGCACGAAATTCACTAATTACGTGCCAGCAGCTTTGGTAATGGCTATATAGGATATATGTCATTATAGTACAATAGGTGACATTTTTTTTACGACTGTTCGAGCGTCTTTGTTTTATACTTCCCCTTCAGTGTTTGACATAAACATACATTCCATCCAAAATATAGCACTGAAGCTACTTACGATCAAATTCACCTGATGAATGACCGCTCGGAACATATCTCGTTCGTAACGTGGTGAGCGTCTGTATTTGGAGCTGTTTTGTCGACCTTTCAAGAGCACTGTTAAGTATTACCTTTCAAAGTAAGCTTTAATTGATCTGCTTTCTTAGATTGTCCAGCAGTTAGTATGTGACCGGTTGAGGGACCTTGAGATGACAATTTTTGAGAAAGGTTTCCAGGAGTTGAAGGGCAGAGTTGACAAGATTGACTGTACCAAAAAGCACCAAGTGGTCATTCATAGTCTCCAAGTAAGTCCAAGATAACCGATTGATATAAATAAACCAGTAGTTCTCAATTATTGTCAACTGCAACTAATATGAACAGGTGTGATTTTTGCAAATATAAAGCTTCTCTTCCTATTTCCCAGGCCAAAATAGCTCAACTGTCAAAGAAGTTCGGAGAAGCCAATCAGGCGTCCGAGAATAAAAGGAAACAGGAGGTAAGCTATCGCTTTGATCCTCCAACTTTTGGACCTGTTAAGCTAATGATGAGCTGTCTAAATTTCTGTAGTCACTTGCTGCTTCGACCGTTAATCCTGCCGCCTCTGCTGTTACTACTGCCGCCAAGACAACACCGGTTGTGAACACTCCTCAAGTTCAACGGTAAAATATCCATATTTAGAATACATGCTAATCTCTGACAGTTATTTAGAATTGTTTTTTGTCTTTGAATTTATGTCGTTCGTATATCAATTACATTTTGAAAGACATTTTTCCCCCGTGAACTTTTGCATTGAATGACAAAATCCTATAATAACTCAAATTTGAAATTGTGGAGCAAACCGTAAATAGTGTTTGCTTGTACAGTAAAGTCTCGTTATATCAATAGTACTGCTTATTCCGATACTATTTTCATTTCCTGGCAAATTTCTAGTGTTTTATGATATAATTAGTTCCGGTTAGTACCATAATGCGGTTACTGTGATGCCCTTTTCATCTCCCGCCAGCCAATTTTGTCTGCTTATATCGATACAAAAGCTTCTTAAAGCTGAATCAATATTTACTCAAGGATTTCAATACCACCATTAGCGAAATCTGTAAACGGCATATTGTTTGATTTTCGAATAACACCGTTGGTCACGTGACCAGCTTTCGTGTCTTGCACTGTAATCCTCGAGCACTATAAAAACGGTGTAGCAGAGCTCACATCTTTCATTACTGCTGCAATAGCATCTGAAACATAGTCTTCTCATATACAGTTGTTCAACACCAATTTCAACCACGGGGAAACGTAAGAATTGTGATATCGAAACGAAGTACAAGGCAATAGTGGCTGTGGAGGAGAATCCAACAAGAAGCAAATCCTCCATTGCGAAAGACTTCGACGTGCCGCAGAATACTTTATCAACATGGTTGAAGAGTAAAGATAAAATAAAGACAGCATACGAAGAGTTGGAATTCAGCCCTGCATCAAAGAGGATGAGAAAGGCAGCACGCCCTGATGTTGAGGACGCGGTGGATTCCTGGATCAGGCAAGCGAGGAACCATAACATCCCTGTATCAGGACTGATGCTGCAGACCCAGGCAGAAACGCTAGCAAAAGAATTGGGCCATGATGACTTCAAATGCTCCAAAGGCTGGTTAAATCGGTTCAAAGAACGGAAGAATCTGAAGCTAAGCAAAATTAATGGGAGAGTCCAAGACAGTGGGATCAGAAGCAAGTGCACGAATGAACTGCAAGAACTGCTGGGGGATTACAAACCCGACGACATCTACAACGATGACAAAACTGATTTGTTGTTGTTGCCAGACAAATCTTGTCTACCGAGATGAAGATTGCCGCGAGGGTAAACGTTCCAAGGAAAGACTTACAAGCATGCCGTGCGCAAACATGATGGGTACCAATAAGTTAAAAGTCATTGTTATAGGGAAAGCAAACAAACCAAGGTGCTTCAGTGGCGTGAAGAGTTTGCCGGTCACCTACTAAGCAAACAATGCGCTTGGATGACGTCAGACATTTTCAATGAATGGCTTCAAAGCTGGGATAAGAAGCTCAGACGTGAGAAGAGGAAAATATGCTTGGTTATCGACAACTGTCCAGCCCATCCCAATCCAGACAGCTACGACCTGAAATGCATCGAGGTGGTGTTTTTGCCACCGAACACCACAAGCCATATGCAGCCCATGGACCAGGGAATCATTCAAAATCTCAGTCCACTACAGAACAATATTTTTACAAGAGGGTGTCATGAAAGCGATGGAAAAGGGGAAAGGGCTAGAATGGACTGTTTTGGATGCCATTAGGGCAATTTCCAGAGCATGGAGCATAGTGTCCGAAAATAACCATCAAGAACTGCTTCCGTCACTGCAAAGTTGAACAAAGCAGTGAAGAAACAACTGCAGCTGATGAAGAGGATGAAGAAGACATTCCTCTTGCAGTGTTGGCTGCAAAGCCAAAAGTCTCCGACATTGCTTCGTATGTTGCAGTTGATAATGACATTGCGACATTTCGAAGCTCGTCAGATGCAGACATCGCAGCAGAAAAATTCAAGCTAAATATGCTCCAGAAGATTCTCAGAATGACGAGGATGATGAGGATGAAGAACCAACTGACATAGCATACACACCTATTCCAATGAAGACAAAAGCGTTACAAAGTGTTATGGACTTACGAGTTTACTTGTCGATTGTTTAGAAATGTTAAACAATAATGACGGTGAAAAGGGGAAGCAGAAGAAGATGGAAGATTTGTTTGCATTGTTGCAGAATAAGTAATGTAAACGTTGCAGTTTTTGTTTTCCATACACATGTTGTATTCAGATATCTTTTTATCGCTTGCGATAATCACTGTTTCTCATATGTACATGCTGGCGTTCGTGGTTTTCTGCAATCATTTTTTTTGCAACAATGTTTATGGTTTTGTCTGCTGAAGTGTGAGGATTTTGCATTGGTTGAATGAAATAGTCATTAAAAAAGTGTAAAGACATTTTTATTTCATGCATAAGTTTATTTTTCACTTCACTAGAGTACAAAAGCATGCTAGATACACAATCCATGAACTCAAGGAGAAAATTACATGCCATATTAAAGATCCTCCATTTATTGCCCACTTTTAATGCAGTTCAGCGCATGATCTGATACATCGATAGTCCGGTTATATCGATATTTTTTCAGACTCCCGAGAATAATAATAATAATAATACATTTAATTTCAAGTGCCTTTCAAAACACCCAAGGACATTTTACAATAAAACAAAGCACACAACAATAAAACCATAAGTAAAATGATAAATAATAAAATAGCAGATTGAACTAGACATGGAAAGCAATTTTAAACAGACGGGTTTGGAGGTGGGATTTGAAAATGGGGAGTCAATATTACGGATGTTGGCTGGAAGTGAATCCCAGAGTTTTGGAGTAGAGTGGTTGAAAGCTCTGCATCCCATCGTGGTGAGACGGGCAGAGGGCATACAGATGTGAAGGGAGGATGAGGACCTGAGGGACCGAGAGGGAATGGAGATTTGAAGTCGGTCAGACAGAAAGGGAGGAGCAAGGTTATGGATGGCTTTGAATGTAAACAGAAGTATTTTGAATTCGATCCGATGTTTAACAGGGAGCCAGTGGAGCTGCTGGAGGACAGGGGTGATGTGGTGAAAGGAGGGGGTTTTAGTGATGATCCGGGCTGAAGAATTTTGGACTAGTTGGAGTTTATGAAGAAATTTCTGATTGACACCGAAGAGAAGTGAGTTGATGCGGGAGGTGACGAGACTGTGGATAAGAATAGCAGAGGGGTGAGCGAGGGACGGAAATGATTGATAGTACGGAGGTGGAAATATGCAGACCGAGTTATGTTATATATATGGGAGTGAAAAGATAGTGAGCTATCGAGGATGACACCCAGGCTCTTGACCTGAAGGGCGGAGGACACGGTAGAATTGTCAATGGTGATTGAGAAACTGTTTCCTTTGTGAAGGGTGGATTTCGTACCACCAAGGAGAAGTTCAGTTTTTTCACTGTTAAGCTTGAGAAAGTTATGGGAAAACCAGGATTTAATTTCTAAGGGGCATAGTGAAAGGGATGAAGGTGGAAGAGAGGCATCGGGTTTGCTGGAGAGGTAAAGTTGGGTGTCATCCGCGAAGCTGTGAAATTGAATGCCAAAATTGCGGAAAATATTGCCAAGAGGAAGAAGGTAGGTAATAAAGAGAAGGGGCACCAGGATATATACGGCAATGTATTTCAAAAGCCATGACCCAAATATATATATATATATATATATATATATATATAACGAGACTTTACTGGATAGAAATACATGCTAATCTCACAGCTATTTAGCATTTTTTGTCTTTAAATTTATGTCATTGGTATATCAATTACATTTTGAAAGACATTTTTCCCCGTGAACTTTTCATTGAATGACAAATAAAATCCTATACTTACTCAAATTTTAAATCGTGGAGCACACTGTAAGTAGTTTTTGCTTGTATAAAAAAAACAGTGGAGACTTGTATGAACGTGACAATACCGGACTGAGCTGTTCATATTGCGAATAGTCGACATTGTCCCAGGTTGCTATCTGTAAATTACTGAACTGTACACAAATGGGCAGTCCAAAGCATCCTTTCTTCCACCAAATCTGTACCATTCCATGCGCCATGTCTTCAGTTTATCGGGATCAGCTTGAACGTAAACATTTCGTCAGACTGGTTCGGACACATTTGTCCAGGTCTGTATGAGACACCTGCTTGGGTCCTGGTCCTGAGTCTTGTGACGTTCTACAATATCACGCCTGAAGCCTTTCCCCGGGCCGTCCAGAGTGTAGTTACAACTGCACCTCTCCTCCCAACAGCGCGCTCCGTCGGCAGGCGGTAGAGTCCCAGTCCGAGACACCCAGACAGCAAGTGGCGCTCAATGACGGGAAGACTCCTGCGCACTGTGGCAAGAAGGAGAAGGGAACAGAAGAAAAGGGGCAGACAGAAGGAAAAAAAATACCACGCCACACTTCCATGGCAAAATATCTGGCCGAATGCACTAAAGGAAAATGCAAAGCGGACATTAATCTCCGTCCACTGCCTGCCCACTTGGAGAAAGTTTTGTACCACAACTCCCAAAAAAACACGGACGCTCGCCGGCCTGATCGTTACGCCTCTTACATATTTCGGTACTTCGTCCCTTACGGAATTTACCTCCAGTGGGTGAAAAAGGTCAACTATGTGGGTGTATCGGGACAGAAAGCACTGCCCAGGAACTTAAGGAGGACTATGAGGAAGTATATTGAGCGGAGATTCCCTGGCCTGCCCAATGGCTGCTGGGGAGAGATTCGTGACCTTATCGATGACATCCTGTTCGTGAAGAGGAAATCCGATTTCTTCGATAAATTTGATCAAAGAAACGGCAATGTATTTCAAAAGCCATGACCCAAAGCAACGGAAGCATTCTGGGACAATTGTCAGTGTTGCAAGTACGACGGTTGTGTCATATTACTAGATTGTCAACAAATGTTCGAGAGAAAAAAATATTTCACATTTAAAGCGCTCTGAATCTTTGCTGATTCCGACTTAACTCATTCGCTGCCATTCCCGAATTGAAAAGTCTGACGTGGTGCGCCATTCCCGAAAGCGCTGGTCAGAACTCTGGCAATGTTTTTTCCCTTCCACGAGGGCGCAGCATTTGCCTTTTTTCCATGTTATTGCTTTGTTACAGCTTCAGCTGTTGTTCAAGCGCTATATAAATCAATTTGTATGAATTGTATTGTATTTTGTACAAACGGCCCCATTTCAAGCTCAGATAACTCCAGACCCATAAACCTTAGGATTTTTTTTCCTGAAGAAAGAAGAGGGTCTAACGCTGTATTGATTGTTTATGTAGTTCTAAAACTCTATTCTGTGGGTCGTAGAATTGAAGTGACAATGACAAAAACCCTCACACTGGAGTGGCCACATTTTTGCCCATTGTCTGGCAGTGAATGAGTTAATTACAGTAAAGTCTCGTTATATCGATATCGGATATATCGATAGTCCCGGTTATATCGATACTATTTCTATGCACGCGCGGAGAAAATTACATGCAAACAGGGTCGGATATATCGATATTCCCGGTTATAGCGATAATTTTTTGGACTCCCTTGAATATCGATATAACGAGACTTTACTGTATTTATGTAACTGTCAGAGCAGTTGAAAATACAAACCTGACTTACCCAACGTAAGAGCGACAATGACAGTGTTTGCTTTAGTTTTAAGAATCAAGCTGTTGAATCAAGTTCTTTGAAGATGGCAAAATAAAGACTGAAATGAATAAATCATAGTCAGTTGTTCCTGATGTTGGCAGCTTGGTTACTTTGAGGCCGATCAAGTCTAAGCCTAAAATCTTTCTAAACAGGCCAATCCGGGCACCCATTGAGGTGAAGCAGATCCCAACGACAGCTGTCACTTTACCTCACACTGCTGGTGAGTTGCACCCTTCGGTCGTTCGTAAAGTGAATTCGTTCGTAAGTTGCTTCATTGTTTTATTTTGTATGGAATGCATGTTTAAGGTCCATTTAAGTATGTTTAAGGCTCGTATAAAGTAACCTGTATTTGTACTGAAAACTAAACATTTAATAAATTATATGCTCTATAAAGATATGTACATGTACAACCAGAGAGAATTCTACACGTTACTACAAACCTTTCGTATGTACCGTTGTTCATAACTCGAATGTTCTTAAGTAGGGGAGTGTCTGTACTTAAAGAACAAATGTCCTTTGATAAAAATAACGTGTTTACATATTGTGCCTCAATAAATTAGATGGAGGCTGAAATATATGCTTCAATAATTGAAAAGTCATATGACATAACTTTAAAGGACAACCAACAGCATTTTTTTGTTTCCTAACTGACGTCAGAAAAACGTTTTATAGCATCTAAAATACCCAAAATATGCAGGCTGATATTTTTAGTCAAATGCAAAACACCAAGAAAAATGAGTTAGTGTCCCAAAAGTACTTCAAAATGACCTCGAGATAGCAAGTTTCAGAAGGTCCCGCCTCCTTGTTCGTGACATCACGCCAGGACGTCTTGTCTTGCTTTAAATTCAAAACAATAGCTTCAGATTCGGAGAAGATGCTTTCTTATTACTCATCCAGTTATGAATATGATTCAAATAGTTCTGAAGAGCAATCGATTAAAGAAGTCCTTCCACATCAATTCGAGCCGTCAGGACTCCAATGTAGCAGCCCAGAAAATACACAAGATGGCGCCCAAGCTCCGTTGGAAATGGGCTGATTTGTCTGCTGGGATTGTGTGTCAACTAGTATGAAATAGTAGTCTTGGTGCAGGACACAACGATTCACCATCGCATTATTTCTGTTTTCCTTCTAATTTCGCCATCACCACGAAGTTTTCAGACCAAACAAAGTACACAAAGTGCATTGTGTGGGCGTTCCTTCAGTGACGTCACGTCAGGCATCCTCATCAACTCAAAAACAAGACTTCCTGAATATTCAGCGCGAGTCTTAATGCGTAAAATATAGCTATATGTAGTGGAATCTTTGTAAAATACGCTCAGTAGAAGTTATTTGAAGTGATTTTACAAATTATGGACACAATTTGTCCGGAGGTGTCAATTGTCCTTTAACAAACACCCATGATTACTTTTTAATTACAGTTTTAATTTCTGGAGCAATCCAATTAACAAGCAACCACCGATAGAATCAAAGCAGATTTAGTTGAATTAATTAATTTTGATCTGAAACCCAAATGTCTTGAGTATACAACAAAAACGAAGATCTCACCCTGCCATTTTTGTGAGGACAGTGTCAGTATCTTTCACATTTTGAATTGAACAATTGTATTGAATAAATAAAACATTTTTAATCATATTCATATTCATATTGATAGAAAGGCATTTGAACACACACCATTTGACTTTTCCACTGCAATGTTCTGATCAAGTTAGTTTATTCATTTTTCAACAAAGGGGACTTTATTATGTTACACAGTAGCATCAATTCACTGTTACCCAAATTTTGATGCAATGACTTACTGCTCAAAAATGAAGCTGTGTTTTCATCCCTTTGCCATCAATTGAGGCAAAGGTTTCTTAAACCCCGTCAACCTTTTCCTCGATGGACCCCTCATGTACAACTGAGAACCTACACATACGCTTTTCCATCAATCTAATCCCATTTAAATTCGAAAAATCCATCTCACCCAAGATGAAAAGATTTCTTCAGCCGTCACCTGTACTTCTTTGAAGGTGTCGGACGTTTCGCTCCTCATCCAAAGAGCTTGGTCAGTGAACTAAAGAAGCAATTTTTGTCAAACAGCATAACCCTTCACTAAATCGCCATTTGAGGTTTAATTTAGACCGTGCATTACAGACTTCTTAGGTCGTTACCACGTAGGCTTAGTCATGCAGATGAGGTGATACCAGGGCTAATAGGGGCAATCGGAGCCAGGTATAGAACATTAGAGGTCATCAGACAGACAAAAGAAGTCATCGGATTAGCTTCAGGGAGTCGTCCACTGCTCCCCCAACCTTAGATCAGGGACCTATCAGAGTACAGGTCTGGCATCTCCACCTCTGTCCATTAGTCAAAGTCAGCTTTATTGTCAATTATGCTAATATGTATGACATACAGGACAGATGAAATTACTGCCTTCTCGGACCCAGCGTGCAAGGGACTTATAATGACTTTAACAAACATAATAAACACGAAAACGCCAATTTGCCAGGAGAGAGAGGGGAGCTGCGTGTTCATTTGGGATATATATAGGGCCAGTGGTACCAGCACAACTTTATTTCGCTGACAAAGCTCTTCGGATGAGGAGCCAAACGTCCAACCCCTTCAAAGAAGTATGGATGACGGCTGAAGAAACCTTTTCATCGATGGACCGCTCCTGTACGACTGAGAGCTTACACAAATGTATCACACCCAAGAGCGAATGTCAGGAATTGAACAGGTTTTATCGACAGTTGTTCTAACGGTTTGCTGGTTGTATCTTTCTCTCCCCTTAGCAAAATCCAGCCCACTCGTTCCAACCCCCGTCTCCACTACAACAGCCAGTGGTAGTTTCCCAGCAGTTTCCCAGGCCTCCATAATCAAACTGATCACCCCTTCCTCCAACGCCGTCTCCACCTTGGCTACCGGCATCACCACTCAGAGTCCGACAGGCACCTTGTTGCTGAAGACTGCGCCTGCCGGTGGCGTGATGACTGGTCAGCCACTCATCATACAGCTGCCCGTATCAATGACTAATGGCCAAGGGGGAACACTGGTCAACTTCCCCGTTTCCTCCCTGCCGACGGCGGGTGCGCTCACTAAGCCCAAAACCACTGGTACCACGACGACTTTCATCTTCAAGCCCACTCCTGTCACGACCACAGTTGCTGGTTCTATTCCAACCCCGATCACTGTGCCAGCACTCCAGGCTCCTCCGAGCCAGGTGTCTTCGGGACAGCTCGCGCTTAGCCGAGCCGTATACCAAGGCGGGGCCGGGGGGATAACTACACCCAATGCCGGAGTCTCTGTGACCCCAGCCAGGGCTATTCTTTCGACTGTGTCTGTCGCCGGAGCCATGTCGACTGCCTCCGTGTCGACGACATCTGGTCCGGCAGCGACTGGTTCAGCAGCTCCAGGACCACCACAGGGGACATCCTTGACATCCAAAACAGGTGCAGTGTTTTTAGTTCTTCTTTTTATACATTTCGATGAGGAAAACGTGTTTGCTAAGGAAGTCGGATTGAGTTGCGCCCTTGGTCATGGAAAGGATTATTGGACGGTACTGTCTATTTCTTGGGGGAAAGAGAAAAAATAAAACGTCTTTGATTCAGCCAACTCATTAGAAAACCCAAAGGCCTTTTTAACACTATTTGCCACTTGGAAAGATCTTTTGTGGAGATGACTTTTTGGCATCATATGTTTTTTTAACTCATTCACCGCCATTCACAAATTTATTCAGGGAATTGAAAATATGACAGACCGCCCTTCCTGAATTTGTTCGGGTTTTGTTTTTCCCTTCCACAAGGGGGCAGCATTTCCCCTTTTTCCATGTTTGTGCTTTGGTCCAGTTTCAGCTGTTTGTTAAAGCGCGCTACATTCCGTGTTGAGTGAACGCTAGCGCGTGTGGCTGCCGCTGCTCACCCACAGAAAAACTGATCGTGTGACTGTATGGTGACCTTGAGTTTTGAAAGGCGCTTATAAATGAAATGTATTATTATTACATTAACCAATATGTATGTATTGCATTGTATTTTGGACAGCCACCCTCATTTCAAGATCATCTAACTCCAGACCAATTTAACTTAGAAATTAACTCTTTCTTCCCTAATGAAAGAAGAAATTCAAAGGTTTCTTACGCTGCATTGAATATTTATGTAATCCTAAAACTCAATATTCTGTGGGTCCCAGAATTCAAATGGCAATGACAAAAACCCTGGAATTGGAGCGAACACATTTTTTATAATAATAATACATTTTGTTTTAAGCGCCTTTCAAAGCTCTCAAGGACATTTTCCAGTCACAGACAAGCATAGATACAATAATAAATAAAATACAATTATAAATAGAAAATAAGAGATAGAGGTACACAGAAAATGCAATTTTAAATAGGTGGGTTTTGAGATGGGATTTAAAGATCGGAAGAGAATCGATGTTACGAATGTTGGGAGGAAGTGAGTTCCAGAGTTTGGGGGCAGGGCAGCTGAAAGCTCTGTCCTCCATCGTGCTGAGACGGGCAGGGGGGGGGGGGGGTTACACAGAGGTGGAGGGAGGAAGAGGATCTGAGGGAATGAGAGGGAATAGAAATTTGGAGAAGGTCAGATAGGTATGGGGGGGCAAGGTTATGGATTGCTTTAAATGTTTAAAGAAGAATTTTAAAGTTGATTCTATATTTGACTGGGAGCCAGTGAAGCTCATGGATGATGTGGTGAAAGGATGAGGTTCTGGTGATGATCCGGGCTGAAGAATTCTGGACGAGTTGAAGTTTGTGGAGAGGTTTCGGAGGGACACCAAGGAGAAGTGAATTGGAATAGTCAATCCGGGAGGTGAAAAGACTATGAACAAGGATAGCAGTGGTGTGAGGGGTGAGAGACGGGCGGGCGAAGACGATTGATATTGCGTAGGTGGAAGTACGCAGATCGAGTTAAGTTATTTATATGGGAGTGGAATGATAGTGTGCTGTGAAGGATGACACCCAGGCTCTTGACCTGTTGGGAGAGAGAAACAGTCGAATTTTTGCACGTTTCATTCAGTGGGTTGATATTTTGGACCAAAGCATTAAACCTATTTTCACAATTCACCAAAATAGCATTCTGCTAACAGGCATACATTTCACACAGAATGAAGAATAAATAAAACAATAAAAAAAAGAACATTTCAATGATAGCATCATTATTTGAGGATAAACTATTTGTGACATTTTTGTCGCTTGTATCATTTTCTGAATGTTTTTTTTTTAAATTTTCTCCTTGTAGACAACCAAGCCACAGGAACCACTCCATCCAAAGCAGCCACTCCAGTAGCGCCTCCAAAAGGTCCTGTCATTGATCTGACTGAGGATGATGATGATGTCCTGGGTAAGAGTGATAAGGCTCTGATCTTGAGTCATTTTCTATCCAAGAACTTTATTCCTCACGGTTTCTTTTCTGCTTCTCAGTGACAGGAGTGAAGGCGGCTACTGTTTCAAGTCCTTCGCTGACCCAGCGTCCACATCCAGTCAGTGTTCCAAGTGGTAAGCCCTTTATGTTACAGTGAACCCCCTTTTTAGGGGGTTCACTTTTTAGAGGGTCTTTTTAGGGAGTCTCCGGACCAAATCGGGAGACTTAACGTTTTATGGTATTCATGTTCTCTCCCCTCAGGCTCAGGAGCCAGGTCTTCCCCACAAAGCAGTCAGAATGCATCCAACAATACTACGCCAGTGCAAAATCGCCCCCAACTGGTGAGAATTTAGAACTGCATTTTTTTTCCGTGTTACGCTTCCGTAAATTTGTACGGATTCATGTCAAAGTCCACTGACAATTTTATACAGTGATACCTTGGGTTACGAACTTAATTGATTCCCAGACAGAGAAGTGTATCCCAAAAATTAATTTCCCATAGGAAACCATTAAAATGAGAATAATCCGTTCCCAGGTCCCCATAAAACATCATTTTCTACGTTTCTACGGAAGCCTGTTTCTACGGAACGTAGGCTTCCTTCACCATCTTGAGGAATGATCCCTTGGAGGTGCTTTCTCTGCGATAATTTTACCTAGTTCCTCACCAATTGTGTTCTGTTTAGCTGGGTTGATAGCTTTTTGCATCAAGTGTACAGATGGCTTATGTGGGTTATTTGTGCAGCCTGATTGGTGGGATATTTTAACCTTCCAGTCTACACTCTGCTTTTGAACTGTCAAAGTTGAAACGAGTCCAAATTCCACTGTTTTCTATCAATTTTCTCACCATTTCGCTTATTTTTTTCACTTTTGGGAAGCTCTGTCGTCTCCCTTTTGTGTGTGTGTGTGTGTGTGTTTGTGTGTGTGTGTGTCTTTTCTCACTCTCTTTTGTCTGCCTGTCTCTTAAATGTTTAACCCCCCCCCCCCATCTCACTGCTGTGTTCTTGACCAATCACGTGGCTTTAACCAAAGACGCCATTTTTTTGGGGGGGAGAACGGCCTCACTCCCTCTCTGTCTGTAACCCCCACCCCCTCACTGCTGCGTTCTTGACCAATCACGTAGCTTTAACCGCAGACTGGGGGCGGGGAATAGAGGACCAAAACAGTCTGCTGCCATTTTCTTGTTAGGAGAACGGGCTCGTTCGCGAACGACACATCAGCTCCGTGTGTGTCCTGAAAAATAGGTCATATGCCAAGGTAAAATTTTCATAAATTTAACGTTTGTAAACCGAAAAGTTCGTAAGCCAAGGGGTTCGTAAACCGAGGTATCGCTGTACCTGCAATGTTCTGAAAAAAAAGGATGTCATGTACACTTAAATCCACTGTTTTTTTTTTCTTTTTTACATTAAACAAATGTCTCCACCTTCAAGACCAACTGGCTAATCATAACCCCGTCAGGTTCTTACGTAACATTTTTGTCTTGTAGGATAATTCAGTGCTAATCCGTGCTTCTTCGACGACGACACCATCCCGGGGCTCCAGCATAACACTACCCGCACTCCCTATTGCACCCGTTCCCATTGGCCTACCACCAGATGCTCAGCGGACCTCGCCTCCTCAGCAACCTCAGCTCAAGCTGGTGCCGAGTCAAAGCGGCATCGTGCTGTCTTGGTGCGTGTCCGAAACGGATCATTCTTGCGCGGCTGTTGACAGCTATCACCTGTATGCCTACCACCAAGACAACTCAAACAGCAATTCAAGTCAGCAGCACTGGAAGAAAATCGGGGAGGTCAAAGCCCTTCCTTTGCCTATGGCCTGCACCCTGACCCAGTTCCAGTCTGGGTCCACGTATCATTTTGCAGTTCGAGCCAAAGACATCTACGGGCGCTTTGGCTCCTTCTGCGAACCGCAGTGCACAAATGTCATCAATCCCAGCTCAAATTGAACACCTGCAACAATAATTTGTATTTGACTGTTCGTTACTTCTTTTAGGCAATGTATGTCTTAGGAGCTCCAAATATTGTGCATTGTTGGCATAGAGTATCTGTAAATACTTGTCAGCCGACTGTCCTGGAAAGCTGAAGCAGCAGATGGTTATGGTTCAGTGGTTGACGTATTTGATGTACTTTTCATTCTTGATACTGTTGTATATAAGTCAACTACTCCACCTTCTCATGGTCCATGTCAGATAATTTATGTTATTTGCTCATGTGCGTCATCCAGGTGTTGTTTGCTTGACTGGAGACATCATGCCCAGACTGTCCTGTCAACAGAATTGCACAAAAATGTATATGTGTGGTAGGAACTGAATGATAACTTTTGTAAATTTTGTCTGGTAACCAGACTTGTGACAAAGGAAATAAAATGTTTTATTAAAGCTGCTCCTTGCTTTATTTGTAGGCATTTTTTGATGGCTATTATTTATAAGTGCTTTGTCCTTTAACGAACCTTTAAACTGCACAATGAGTGCAAAAGGTATACACTCCCTGTTCAGAGGAAAGTTTACAGTGACACCTGATCTTACGAACGCTTTAGCTCACGAACATTTCGCCTCACGGACATTAAATTCGCTAGCGTATAGTCTTGGCTGACGAACTAGTTTTTGGCGGACGAACTAAACCACACAGCGCCACGGTGGTTGGCGGACTAGTTTTTGGCGGATGAACACCAAACCACACGGTCGAACAGCGCCACGGTGGGTGGTGGTCTAGTTTTCATCACCCCCTTTCTTTGAGTGCTGGTGTGGTTTGTTATCCAGTGGAGTACTTTTGCCATCATGGGAACGAAAAAGACTCCACCACAGGCTCGTCTTAAGCCGAAGAGGACACAAAAGAAAATGACGGTCGAGCAGAAGACGATCATTGAAAAACACGAATGAGGTGTGCGTTTGTGTGATTTAGCGACCCAGTACTAGTATGCTAAGTCGACCATTGCTACGTGTGGCTATGGGTCTTTCTGTGCTGTCTAAGCAACGGTCTAAGTCAATAAAAGAGGTTGAAAAACTTCTGTTGATATGGATTAATGAAAAGCAGTTAGCAGGGGACAGTGTGAGTGAGGGTATTATTGCCGAGAAAGCACAGCAACTTCACTCTGTTATCATCAAGAGGCAACTACATCGACCATCACAAAGGTTAATAAATCGACTTTATTATACCGTACAGTTTATTTCTTTAATTACAATACAATAGCACATTTGTTATACATAAAAACGGCATATTTTGTGTAGTTTTAAGGATTATTTAGTAGAAAATTGTGTTTTACGGGGACTTGGGAACGGATTATTATAATTTTTAATGGGTTCTTATGGGAAATGTTCGGCCGATGAACTTTTCGCCTTACACACACTTTCTGGAAACCAATTAAGTTCGTGAGCTGAGGTATCACTGTACAGTAAAAAAATAAGACCATGATAAATGTTCTTAAATAACCTAGAAAGTGTTTAATTGAAAAAATAGGCGAAATAACATTCAGCTGAACAAAGATAAGATCTCAAAACCCTCAAGTGTGTTGGAAAAAAATAGACATTTTGCAGTGTCTGTGTTTAGGGACAGATAAGGCCGCCTCCTGACAATTTCATCAAATGTAAATTTAATTCCTCCATTAATAGCATCTGGCACAGACAGACCAGAATCACAAAAACCAGTCAGCTCCTGTATCTCATTAATGCTCAGATATCAGCTACAATGAGTCTGAATATTAGTCTTGTGTCTATTTTAAGGGGTCTGATTTAAAAGACCTTTATTTTATTTTGGAAAATGAGTTGTACAAAATATAAAAAAACGTGTTTTATTATCTGTATTAGATTAGATTAGCCTTTATTAGTCTCATAGCGGAGAAATGTACATTTTACAGCAGCATAGTTATGAAAGGAGGAGGAAAGGAAAAGAAGTAGAATAACAAATACAGGCGCTGCTGTAAAGGCAGCCACTCGTGGTGCCATCTTGAAGTCAAAACAACAACAAAAAGTATGTGACACAACACAAAAGACAGTCAATCTTTCGAACTTTCTGTACCCACTTTGTTTTATGAAACAGTTCTAGATGAAAGAGAGGATCAAAGTGTGAAAGTAAGTTGCTTCAGTGCTCTATTTTGTATGGGATGTATGTTAAAGTCAAACACTGAACGGGGAAGTAGAAAACTCAGACGCTCTAACAGTCATAAAATAAATTCACACCTACTGTAGTAGGTCTTCGGTAAGTAATTAGTGAAGCTACTGGCACGTAATTACTGAATAACGTGCCATTACTTTTTGTTATGATTGCGTCCGACTGGAGCATCAACTGAGAAGAGGTGTTTCCTCCCCGCCCACTTACTCTACGCAGCCAATCGTAAGCGAGCTTGGCGTATCGAGGCCTGAACTCATGGGCAAAAACTTCAGCCTAATTGGTCGACCTTGCTGTCTGTCGCGTAAACTTCTAGCCTTGAAACCACCAATATGTCTGTGTGCGTTAGTTTGCTTGAAGCATAGTACGCAGCAAGTGACCTCGGCCGGAAAAAAGGCGCGCAATACAAAATCTAATTTACAGCATCTCTGTCGCAAAAATGTTCGTAGTTACCGCAACTGGAATGTTCGTAAATTGGGGGTCGTTGCTATTTATTTTAAGGCAATGCATCTGTATTTATGTCTGAGTTCAAAAGAAGATAACATTTAGTCTAAAAATTTTACGTTAAAACATATTATTTAGGGCGTTTTTTTATTTTTAACACTGTCTCGGGTCATTTT
Organism: Hippocampus bargibanti; assembly: GCF_051943395.1. Taxonomy (NCBI): domain Eukaryota; kingdom Metazoa; phylum Chordata; class Actinopteri; order Syngnathiformes; family Syngnathidae; genus Hippocampus; species Hippocampus bargibanti. The sequence goes on from NC_142743.1 coordinate 18,274,789, forward strand.
GACCCGAAGACCACAGGGAGGTTAAAAATCAGTTGTGTCGTGTCCTGCTTTTGGGGAATCATCAATACGGATGATTGCGTACTTGGTATAACAAAATAAATATATAAAATTGGGAACCTCTGTCATCTCGAGCACACCTCTAAATTGACTGTGGCAGCTGGTGCGAACGACGTCTCCCTCAAAGACTGGCTAACTCCTTCTTGCTTCGTTCCTGTGATATTTGTGTTTACCTGCACATAACGTGCATTCAGGCAGTCTGTTAAAGTGAAACCGGTGTTGCATCGCACACAGGTGAGTTGTAAATAAAAACATTGTATCCATTGTTATTTAGTGAAGTATTTTGGAGAATAGATTGCTTTTGCGACTGTAGTTTTAATACATTTTTTTCCATTTACTCTATTTTTTTGACAAAGAAGAAACGGTACTTCAATAATGTCACAGTGACCACATTTCTGATCGCAACTCTGTTTATTTTAAATGTTCGGTTTTAATTATGTTTAACTTTGATTAGCCTCGAGATTTCCGCCTTGTGCGTTGTCTTAATGCATTTAACCAATCCAAACGAACGAAACGTGACGTTGTACATCGTTTGACCAATTAAAAGTAGCCATTCAGTCACATGACCTCACAATCTCGGCACCACGCGGAAGTAATTATTAATTAATGTATTTTCATGAAAACTGGTAAAAAGAAAGAAAATAACAGGGTTCTGTTTTCTGTTTAGTCCGGGGAGTCACCCGCCAAGTCGTCCAGAACAGTTCGGATCGCCTCCACGACGCCCGCGGAACTCATGAGAAAAAACAGATTCGAACATGGATCGAGGGATAATCAAAGTCTACTCAGTAGGTGATCGTACCTGGACTACAGCGCAACAGTTTGTTTTAATATACCAACAGAGGGAGCCATTGCTCTCAAAATGCAAGGATCGTTTTCTTTTCAATCGTTGAACATGTCTTTAGGAGCGTCTCGTGAAAAGGGACCCCCACCTCTTCGCATCTCTCCCTCTCCCCTTCCATTCCTCTCTCGTTGGAGGACAGCAAGTGAGCAGAGCACACTTTGAGTTGAGCGTTGCACCTCACACCAACCAGTGGTGCTCTCGCCTCCACACTAGATTGCGAGTGGCATGTCCAACATCTGCGCAGGCGGAGGCTTAGCCTTCATTCACAGGGTAGCTTGCGTCTTTCTTTGAGCTGGAAAGCAAGAAGAGTAGATAGCCAGGAAAGAGTGGCGGGGTTCAAATTAAAATTGCCCCCAGTTACTCTTTGCCTCATTAAACAGAGCAAACACGGAAGGCTTTGGAATATTCCATTTTTTCTTTCGTTTTATATTTTTCCTCTTCCTCATTGCAGTGCTGGGAGGTGCTTCTTCTTTTCACATCCTCTCCCTGTCTATTATCTGCCTCCTCATCTATTTCTCCATCTACCTGGTGTACAATTTTGTATCTTTATAAACGACCACAGTGGACTTTTCTTGGCATCGCCCTTGTTTCTTTTCTTCATTGAAGCTCTTATATCATTCTATCTCTTTCTCTGTCTGTCATATTTGACCAATTTGGATCAGTCTCCTGACTTAAAATATCAATTCCACGAATGACTTACTCCCCTTTTTTTCTTCTCTTTTGGGGTCCCCTTCCACACCCATTTACTTTGCACCATACTCTTGCGGGATTCTTAGATGTTACGCTAGGTAGGTTAACTATTGTTTAGTGTCTGTCTATCTGTCTGTCTGTGGGTATTTGTGTGTGCTTTACGTATGCATAAAACACACATCAATCATATCACGCACATGCATTCAACCACGATTTTCCAAACTCAAGGTCGGGGCATAAAATGCATGATAATTGATATATATTTTATTTTTTTTTTAATCCTGTTGGCGGTTGACAGAGTAAGGCAATTTTTATTGGTCGATCTATATTTAATTGTGGCAGAGTTATAATTACGTTTATGTAGTGGAGAGAAAGCACATTTTTAATTTATCTTTTTTTTAATTGCAAAAGTTAGGGAAACAAACCATCTTTGAGGTTTATTTGTTTATTTAAATGCATCCTTCATTGATTGCTTTGCAAAATTCTACCCAGATACGTTGCCATCAAAAAAAGATTTTGCTTTTGTTACAATATGAAAAGAAAGTCTTTCAGTGCCATTTTGGCTTGTAAATTAGGTACACGTTGCTCATAAAAAATACATGAGTTATTTATTTCAATGTTTGTCACGAATTCTGAATATTATATATAATCTTCCTGCACCTTTTTTTTTATAATAATCTAAATACTGTATATGAATCAGTAAATTCACATTTGTTTTTATGGTTGAAAGGCAGCTAAAGCCTCATAAGCTTTCTTAAAAGGAGCTCCCTTTCAATGTGCAATAGAGTGAGACAGACTGACAGACAGATGATCATAGACATGTCACCATGAAGAGACTAAAAGGAGCTCACCGCCGTCACTTTCTTTCCTTCCTTTTTTTTTCTTCTTTTTACTGCTTTGATTTCCACCCTTTTCGGGCACTTTTTCAAGCTCAGGTGAGATATCGTCACCTGTTTGTGGATAGGATGCTTATATGAAGGTAAAACGGACAGCTTCTTTTTGCCCCGCCTTTGTTTTTGGCTGCCCTGTAAAACATCGTCAATGTGTTCTGCGCATTATTTGTGGCAGAAAAGAATTAACTAGGTGAGTGGCGCCTATAGCACGAGTGGGCATGAGCAGTAGCTGTGTTTGTACCGTTTTTGTACCGTGCATGAACTTTCCTCGGTCAGCGTCTCCTCTGTTTCACCACTGCTGTGACTAATTGGTTGTTTCCAGCACCCATTTTTTATCTTGATCCCTGTCCTGTCTACATGTATGTGTTTTGCTTCTATATTGTACGTCTATGATATGCGGCATTAGTAGCACATCACTTGCTGGGGAAACCCCAACCCACACCCCCTAAAAAAACAACTAAATCATCTCAATCGTTGACCTTTTCAAATTGATGGCAGCTCAGAGTAGTTAACTCATTCACTGCCAGACGTGTACAAATGTGTCCACTCCAGTGTCAGGGTTTTTGTCATTTTCACTCAAATTGCAGGACTCATAGAATATTGAGTTTTAGGACTACATAACCATTCAATGCAGCGTTATGAAACTTAGAGTCTCTTCTTTTTTTTTTTTTTTTTTTCAGAAAAAAAGAGTTAATTCCTAAATTATATGGGTCTGGAGTTATATGAGCTTGAAATAAGGGTGGCTGTACAAAATACGATGCAATGTTTTTCCCTTTCACAAATTTATTCGGGAATTGAAAATGTGACGTAGAGCGCAATTCCCGAATTTGTTCGGGCTTTGTTTTTTTCTTGTTTGGGTGCCGATAAAGCGCTGGCCATGCCCTCTGGCAATGTTCCACAAGGAGCAGCATTTCCCTTTTTCCATGTTAGCGCTTTCTTCCAGCTTTGGCTGTTGTTAAAACGCTATATAAACCAATACGTATGTATTGCATTGTATTTTGGACAGCCACCCTCATTTCAAGCGCATATAACTCCAGAACCATATAACTTAGGAAATAACTCTTTTTTTTTTCCCTCTGATGAAAGAAGAGAGTATAAGATTGTTTACACTGCATTGAATGGTTATTGTAGTCCTAAAACTCAATATTCAGTGGATCCTGTAATTCAAGTGACAATGACAAAAACCCTGGCACTGGACTGGACACATTTTTGTAAATGAAATGAATTATTGTTATTATTTTTGCGCATGTCAGGCAGTGAATGAGTTAAAGGACAACCGACGTCTCCGGACAAGTTGTGTCCATAATTTGTAAGATGACTTCTACTGAGCGTATCTTACAAAGATTCCACGGCATATAGCTATATTTTACATTTTAAGACTCGCACTGAATATTCCGGAAGTCCTGTTTTTGAGTTTGTGACGAGTCCTCACCTTACGTCACTGAAGGAACGCCCCTGACTGAAAAAAGGACACATTTTAGCAGTCCTTCCATCACGTCAATGCATTTTGCTGGACTTGTTTGGTCTGAAAACTTCGTGTTGCACCAAAAAGAGGCAGAAGAGGGCAACAAAGCTCCGTGTAAGGAATTAATCAGCCTGTGGAAATGGGCTGATTAATTTTTTACACAGAGCTTTGTCGCCATTTTCGGCCTCTTTTTTTAGTGCTACATGTTCCCCCCCGAATGTTGCCTCAAAATGGCACGGAATAAATTCTTTAATCGATTGCAAACATTTATGCTCTCCTCTTCAGAACAATTTGAATCATATTCATAACTGGATGAGTAACAAGAAAGCATATTCTTCAAATCTGAAGCTATTGTTTTGATTCTCCAGCAAGGCAAGACGTCCTGGCGTGACATCACGAACAAGGGGGCGGGACCTTCTGAAACTGGCCACTTTCGGGTTCATTTTTTGCGGATTTTTGACACTTTAAGTCATTTTTATTGGTGTTTTGCATTCGACTAAAAATATCATACTGCGTGTTTTGGGTATTTTAGATGCTATAAAACGTTTTTCTAATGTCAGTTAGGAAACAAAAAAGTGATGTCGGTTGTCTTAGTTAGTTAGTTAGGGTATATTGTAAAAGAGGGGAAAAACCACATTGAATGTTGTTCAAAGTTTCAAGTAGATTTAAAGTCTGTGAGTCTTTTTTTTTCTAGTACATATGAATGATTTAAACGAAAGTGGCAAAGAGATGCTACGCTGCTAGCGCACGACTGTTTAAATATAAAGGATTAAAAGGACATGACCACCTCTTGGCTGTGAGTCTAATGAAGGATTTATGTTCACCAGAGAAGCCATTAGGAGTGTGTGTGGATTGTTAACATCACTGATTACATGCAGCAAACAACAACAAAAACAGCCGCAAAGCAACACCAAGCGGCGTTTCGATGTTACATCCAAAACCTGTTCCAAGAGATTACAATTCCCCCCCCACCCTTCACCAAAACTTTAGAGGTCAAATTAAGTTCACCGTTACAGTTTAAAAAATGTTCATAACAGAATGAGTAACAAGAAAGCATCTTCTCCGAATCTGAAGCCATTGTTTTAATTCTCGAGCAAGGCAAGATGTCCTGCCGTGACGTCACAAACAAGGGCGCGGGACCTTCTGAAACTCGCAATTTCCGGGGTCATTTTGAAGTAATTTTGGGACAAAACGTATTTCTGATGTCAGTTAGGAAACAAAAAAAAATGGTGTCGGTTGTCCTTTAATTCATTCACTGCCAGACAATTGTAAAAATGTGTCCACTGTAGTGCCAGGGTTTTTGTCATTGTCACTTGAATTCCAGGACCCACACAATATTGAGTTTAAGGACTACATAAACATTCAATACAGCGTTAGAAACCGTAGACTCTCTTCTTTCATCAGAAAAAAAATAAATCCTAAATTGCATGAGTCTGGAGTTATATGAGCTTGAAATGAGGGCGACTTTCCAAAATACAATGCAATACATACATATTGATTTATACAGCATTTTAACAACAGCTGAATCTGGAACAAAGTGCTAACATGGAAAAAGGGGAAATGCTTCCCCCTTGTGGAAAAGAAAAATCATTTCCAGAGGCCCTGGCCAGCACTTTATCGGCATCCAAGCATGAAAAACCAAAACTACGATATTCGGATTTGAGATGCATCTCTCCACTAATGGTGGTTTGCGTACGCACAACACGACAGTCCTCAAATGGAAGCGCTAAACTCCTAAAAGCAACCCCAGCATTTTGACCTTGATTTTCGAAATGTGTGGAAAGCAAAATGATGCTCATCCTTCCTCCTCTTCTTCTCCTTCTCTCCTTCAGATTGAAGAAGACAAGAGGCAAAGTTTGAGCTGATAAAGTGACCAAGACCACCGAGTCAACAGACGCATTAGAAAGTCCATGAAGAAAAGAACTGGAGGAAAGAAGAGGAGTATATATACGTACGATACACCGCTTCTCATTTCTTTCTCGTCTCCACGGCAACCGTGCTTTGCACAGACTTCTGGGAGGAGACCTGGCTGAACTGTCGCCAGCGTTGGAGCGGGCGAGAGCAGGAATGAAAAAAAAAATGCCCATACCATCATGATGTTCCATCACCTTCGGGCCACACCATTTACTTTCTCTTATTAAACCACCTGGTGGTTAAAAAAATTAACGTTCTCGCCATTTTGGGATTGACTATTTCTCATAACGTTCCAGTCACTTACTATATCGCATCTGCAAAACCATCTCACACTGGACACTCCCTGAAATCCTCCACCCGGCTCGAGTCGTCCTCATACAGAAAGTAAAAAAAACTCACTTCAGAGCTCCCCCGCCCCCCATCCCGCGGCCTTCAGACATCCTGCGTGTGACTTCCTGTGCCCACCTACCCTTCATCCGAGGCTATGAGAGGAGGAGTCGAATCCCAGATCACTCCATCATGCCAGTTGTGAAGAGCAGTGAGGACATCCGGGCTGGCAATGTTCAAGGTAGGCCAGCGATTTGGGTGATCACATGTGGGTGATCAGCTCTTATCCAAGAATGCGTCTTCAGTATGTTTGATGGTCAACCTTTAAAGGACAACCGACACCATTTTTTTGTTTCCTAACTGATATCAGAAAAACGTTTTATAAAAATGAGTTAAAGGACAACCGACGTCTCCGGATAAGTTGTGTCCATAATTTGTAAAATGGCTTCAAATGACTTCTACTGAGCGTATTTTACAAAGATTCCACCGCATATAGCTATATTTTACGTTTTAAGACTCGTGCTGAATATTCCGGAAGTCTTGTTTTTGAGTTGGTGACGAGTCCGTACGTGACGTCACTGAAGGAACGACCCTGACTGAAAAAAAAGGACACATTGTAGCAGTCCTTCCGTCACGTCAATGCTTGTTTGGTCTGAAAACCTCATGTTGCACCAGAAAGAGCCAGAAGAGGGCGTCCAAACTCCATGTAAAGAATTTATCATCCTGTGGAAACAGGCTGATTCATTCCTCACAGGAGCTCGGTGGCCATTTTTTCTGTCTCTTTTTGGGTGAGACATTTCCCCCCAATGTTGCCTCAAAATGGCACAGAATAAATTCTTTAATCAATTACAAACATGTATGCTTTCCTCTTCAGAACTATTTGAATCATATTCATAACTGGATGAGTAACAAGAAAGTGTCTTCTCCGAATCTGAAGCCATTGTTTTGATAGTTAGTTTATCAATTAGTTAGGTCGTTATTTGGTGAGTTAACCTGTATTTATTGTAGTTGTCTGATCGTGTTAGCTTGCTAACTAACTAGCGAGCTATCTAGCCATTTGTTTATTTATTTAGTTAGATCGTTATTTGGTTAGTTAACCTGTAGTTGCATTTAAGTATGTACTTTTTGTTTATTTATTTATTCTTGAAGGAAAATGTGCTAACTAACTATTGAGCTAGTTAGTAGTTAGTTAGCCAGCGAGTTAGCTAGCTTAGTAGCCTAGTTAGTTAGTTCATTAGTTAGTTAGATTGTTACTTGGTTAGTTAACCTGTAATTGTTTATTTATTTATGTTTAGTTATTTACATGTATTTATTTGGTTATTTATTTATTCGTTTTGTTAGTTAGTTTATCAATTAGTTAGGTCGTTATTTGGTGAGTTAACCTGTATTTATTTATTTGTTTATTTGTTAACTTACCAATTTATTTATTCATTTAGTTAGTCCGTTAATCAGTTAGTTAGGTCATTACTCGTTTAGTTAACCTATAGTTGCTTATGTATTTTTGTATTCATTTATGTATTCATTCATCAAATGGCGAGTATAGTTTTTGCTTTTTTGAATGTCGCTATGCCGATGACCATTTTGTGTTTGGAAGCCTTTTACTGAGCGAGTTACTTGTTCTGTAGTCACAAAGGGACATGAGTCTTCTTGTGCCAGTCCCAAGCCCGCATAAATACAGAGGGTTGTGTCAGGAAGGGCATCCGATGTAAAAGCTTGGCCAAAACAAACATGCGGATCAAACCTCTAAAGATGGAGGACACTGATTTGCTGTGGCGACCCCTTGAAGGAAAAAGCCCAAAGGAAAAAAAGTTGTCTGATTGGGTTGTGTATTTTTGCACTATCATGGAAAAAGGCAAATGCTGCCCCCTTTTGGAAAGCAACAAAAAACATTGCCAGAGGCCACGGCCAGCCCTTTACTGATAACCAAACAAGAAAAAACAAAACCTGAACAAATTCGGGAATGGCGCTCTTCGTCATATTTTCAATTCCCAAATAAATTAATGAATGGCAGTGAATGAGTGATATAACATACCCCCCAAAAAAAATCCTGTACACGGGCTGACATTGCAGCGTACACACTGTGAACTCTGGAGGACATACTCCCTCCGGTTGAAAGATGTGTGAACGGGATGCCAACAGCTTCATACACAGGCGTCACTCTCACTCAGAATGCAAAGCGAGCGACAAGGAGGCCGTGACATTGCCGAGTCGTGATGTTGCATGTTTGTTTTTTTTTTTTTTATTATTTATTGAAAGGATTACGGGAGCTGATTCGTGCAGCGGGCACGCCCCGCCCCCTTTGCTGGAGTGTGCGGACTGTGTACACGACAGAGTGTCAACGGTTGAAGTGGCGCAGATGCCACGAGAGAGCGAAAGGCGGTTAAGACGCTGGCTGCTGTGCAAGCGGCCCGATGAGTCACTTATGGATACGAGCCTCCATCGTGCGTGCGGCTTTACAAATGTTGATCGAGTTGAGGAAGGATTGCAGGTGCCAAGTAGCCTGTTGTTTATTTTTTACTGAGCGCTGGCGAAAAGGGGACTGACATCAGAGAGGAGGGCCTGTGGAAAAGTGTCACTGTCACTCTTTTGGGGGCAACATCTCCCAAATGTAACGAAAATGTACTTGGGGAAAACCTTTGCCAGTACAGTGATACCTTGGCTTACGAACTTAATTGGTTCCCAGACAGTGTGTGGAAGGCGAAAAGTGTGTATCTCAAAAATTAATTTCCAATAGGAAACCATTAAAATGAGAACAATCCGTTCCCAGTTCCCAAGAAAACATAATTTTATTATTTTGTAAGCCTTAAAACTACACAAAATAGACCTTATTTTATGTATAATGAATGTGCTATGGTATTATAATGAAAGAAATAAACGGTACTGTATAATAAAATCGTTTTATTTACCTTTGTGATGGTCGTTGATGGCTTGATGGAATGGAGTGGCCGGTTTCATCAGCATTAAACACTTGATGAGGAACGTAGCCTTCTTCTTTCACCATCTTGAGGAATGATCCCTTGTTGGTGCTTTCTCTGCGATAATTTTACCTTGTTCCTCATCAATAGTGCTCTGTTTAGCTGGGTTGATAGCTTTTTTCATCAAGTGTACAGATGACTTGTGCGGGTTATTTGTGGAGCCGGATTGATGGGATATTTTAACCTTGCAGCCTACACTCTGCCTTTGAACTATCAAAGTTGAAACGAGTCCAAATTTCACTGTTTTCGATCCATTTTATAACTCTCTCTTGCTGTTGTATGCCTGTCTCTTTAATGTTTACCCCCCCCCCCCCCCTTCACTGCTGTGTTCTTAACCAATCACGTGGCTTTAAATGAAGGCTGGCTGTGGGGAACAGAGGGCAAAAAAAGTCGTCTGCCATGGTTTTTTTTGGGGGGATAACGACCTCACTCTGTGTGTGTCTGGGGGCGGGGAATAAAGGACAAAAACAATCCGCTGCCATTTTCTTGTTAGGAGAACGGGCTCGTTCGTGAACGACACATCACTCATTGTGGCAGCTCCGTGTGTATCCTGAAAAATAGTTTGTATGCCAAGGTTAAATTTTCATACATTTAACGTTCGTAAACCGCAAAGTTCGTAAACTGAGGTATCACTGTATTTCTTTTCACATTGTTTTTTCAAAGGGACACCAGCGAAACATGGCATTGTGCTTTGGGGCTATTTTTCTTGAGCGAGACTTGAGCTTTAGTCAGCTGGTGGGAATTATGAAGAGTCAGTGCAAAGCTTTGGATGCTGCTAGAAAGCTTGTTATAACCGGGAGCTTTTTTTATATATATACAGTGATACCTCAGCTTACGAACTTAATTGGTTCCCAGAAAGCGTGTGTAAAGCGAAAAGTTTGTCTTCCAAACATTAATTTCCCATAGGAAACCATTAAAAATGAGAATAAACCATTCCCAGGTCCCCATAAAACATAATTTTCGATTTTCTAATTTTCTCAGCCTTAAAATTACACAAACTATACCTTATTTTACGTATAATAAATGTGCTATTGTATTGTATTTTTTTTCATATAACTTTTCGAATCGAAAAAAAACAACCATCACAAATTGAAGTCCAATTAAACGGCATGGTTATACCAGCAGAAGCTCCATGAAATCACCCTCAACTTGTAAATATAAAAAGAAAATTGACAAGCAGGTGCGAATTACATCCCATGCTTTTTTTTCCCTCATTCTCCCTACACCTCATCATGTGTGACTGTGATAGGGGAAGGAGAGCTAAGAATAGAGAGGAGGGGGCCCGATACTGCGTTGCCGCCTCTACCCACGCTGCTGCGCTCCTTGGCGTGTTGCTCAAACAGCGCTCGCCCCCCCAAATCTGCAGCACAGATCTGCAATGTGTGCAACACAAATGATCTTTTTTTCCTCTTGTTTGGTTGAGCTTTCGCTCTCTCTTTCTTTCTCTCTTGCTCTCGCTGTCTCTGTCTCTGTCTTTGTCTCTCTTTCTCTGTCTCTCTCGCTCTTTATCTCTCTCTCATTATCTCTCTTTATATCTCTCTCTTCATCTCTCTCTCTTTATCTCTCTTTTGATCTCTCTCTCTCTCTCTCTCTCTCTTTATCTCTCTTTTTATCTCTCTCTCTCTCTCTCTCTCTCTCTCTCTCTCTCTCTCTCTCTCTCTCTCTCTCTCTCTCTCTCTCTCTCTCTCTCTCTCTCTCTATATATATATATATATATATATATATATATTTATCTCTCTTTTATCTCTCTCTCTCTTTCTCTCTCTCTCTCTCTCTCTTTATCTCTCTCTCTGTCTCTCTCTCTCTCTCTCTCTCTCTCTCTCTCTCTCTCTCTCTCTCTCTCTCTCTCTCTCTCTCTTTATCTCTCTCTCTCTCTCTCTCTCTCTCTCTCTCTCTCTCTCTCTCTCTCTCTCTCTCTCTCTCTTCTCTCTCTCTCTCTTCTCTCTCTCTCTCTCTCTCTCTCTCTCTCTCTCTCTCTCTCTCTCTCTCTCTCTCTCTCTCTCTCTCTCTCTCTCTCTCTCTCTCTCTCTCTCTCTCTCTATATATATATATATATATATATATTTATCTCTTTTTATCTCTCTCTCTCTCTCTTTCTCTCTCTCTCTCTCTCTCTTTCTCTCTCTCTCTCTCTCTCTCTCTCTCTCTCTCTCTCTCTCTCTCTCTCTCTCTCTCTCTCTCTCTCTCTCTCTTCTCTCTCTCTCTCTCTCTCTCTCTCTTTATCTGTCTTTATCTCTCTCTCTTCTCTCTCTCTCTCTCTCTCTCTCTCTCTCTCTTCATCTCTCTCTCTCTCTCTCTCTCTCTCTCTCTCTCTCTCTCTCTCTCTCTCTCTCTCTCTCTCTCTCTCTCTCTCTCTCTCTCTCTATCTATAACTCTCTCTCTATCTTTCTCTCTCTCTCTCTATTTATCTATCACTCGCTCTCTCTCTTTCTATTTATCTCTCTCTCTCTCTCTCTCTCTCTCTCTCTCTCTCTCTCTCTCTCTCTCTCTCTCTCTCTCTCTCTCTCTCTCTCTCTCTCTCTCTCTCTCTCTCTCTCTCTATCTATCTATCACGCTGCAGTCTGTTTCTCTTTTCACTCCTGATAGGGAGTGTCAACAAATAAAACCCTCACAAAATTCATAAAGAACTGCCACTTTGCATTCCATATCCAAAGAGGGTGTTTTTACGTGATGGCACAGTCCTCAACCGAACAAAAAAATAGATAGGAGGATTTACAGGAAGGTGTCCAACTTCAGGCTTAGAACTCTTGAGACGTGACTCGCGTGAGTCGTATGTCATATGAGAACATCGTATGTGCTTGTTCGACTAGCGATGCCTAGCTATTGACCAAACGGAGTACAGTCGTATGAGAGTCTACGAGAGGCTCACGTCAGTTGCCTTCTCCCTCCGACCAAGACGGCAGTCCTAATAAAGAACCTCAACTCGATCCAGAAGTTGTATCATTGACCAAACCCGCTATCACAAAGCAATTGAATATTTCATTTGTTGTTGGAAAATTTGGAAAGACTTTATTCAAGTTTAAATGAGCTAACTAATACTGTGCACAAAAATACTGTTTGTGTGTTGCCATAATTAAATTCATTACATTTGTTAAAAGTAAATAATTACATTAAGAAAGGGAGATGTGATGCTATGAGCAAATCCTATTTAAAATGTACATTTCACAACAGCAAAGTTATGAAAGGAATGAAAGTAGAAAAACAAAATACAACTTACAATAAAACTTTAACGGGAAGTCGGTCGCCAGTCAACAGTTGTTTGACCTGTTAAAAGCTGTTGTAGCTCAAGCCATTTCTCTTTCAACAGGTGGCAGTTTGGCAGATGTCATTTTTAAATAGGCTTCAACAAAGAAGCTTCCAGATGTTTATCGCTTGTCTCTGTTGGGGGTACTTAAGAAAAGTGACAATTTCAACTTGTAAATTCAAAGTAGGGCTGCGCAAAACCGTAGATAAAAAAGAAAAAAAAAGTATGCTATTGCAATGAATTACTTCAGATACACTGATCCTGCGTAATCGTTACATGAAAAAAATGTATTCCATTCATTCAATCATTTTAAAAAAGGGATTTCTTGAGGTACAAAGTACAGCGATACCTCGGTTTACGAACCCCTTGGCTTACCAACATTTCGGTTTACGAACATTAACTTTATGAAAATTTTGCCTTGGCATACAAACTTTTCGTACACAAAGCTGCCTGAGTGATGTCGTTCGCGAACGAGTCCGTTCTAACAACAAAATGGCACCCGACTGTTTTTGTCCTCTATTCCCCAAAAAGCTATCAACCTATCTAAACAGACCACATGATGAGGAACTAGATACAATTATCACAGAGAAAGCACCTGCAAGGGATTATTCCTCAAGATGGCGAAAGAAGAAGGTTGCGTTCCTCGTCAAGTGTTTAATGCTGAGGAAACCGGCCACTCCATTCCATCAAGCCATCAACGACCATCACAAAGGTTAATGAAATGACTTTATTATATAGTACAGTTGATTTCTTTAATTATAATACCATAGCACGTTTATCTTGTAGACAAGCCACAGCGGCAAAGTATGACTGAGTCTGGTTAAGAATCCTCTCTTTGCTGATGAGACACACGGCATAATTCCGCAGTCGCACGAAGGCTGACTTGGTTCTTCAAATAACAACGACCGTATATGCAGTCCAGACAAATATACATCAACAGATGAGAACAGTAGCAGCGTGATAACAAAACACACATGCACATAATGCCGAGGGAGGAGGAAAAGAAGAGGGTTGAGGAACTATCTATCCCCTGGGGTCTTCATTACCTCGTTGAAGTCATTTATTCCACCAAGCTTTTCGAATATCAACTGTTCTGAATTAATTTAGCAGAAAAGAGACGCGTCCCTACGGATATATGCGGGGATCCCAAGCATCAGAGAGCCCCGGCCAGCATTGTTTCAAAGCTAAACAACATGCATGATGCTGGATGCTTATTATGTCATGAGAGCCCATGTTGTTGTTTTCAAAGGCAGGGCGGCGCTTTTCTGAGCCCGTCGAGTTTATCGACACATAAAAAAATATATATATATATAAAATAAAGGGCAGTCGTGAGCGTTCTTTGAATCGCAAATGTAGCATGACAAGACTGTCCACCATGATAGCGCCCGAAGAGATTAGCATGGACAGTATAATGCCCTTTTTTTTTTAATAAATAAAAACACGATGGCTTATACTTTTAGTATACAGTGATGGCTTAGCTTACAAACTTAATTGGTTCCTAGACAGAGTGTGTAAGGCGAAAAGTGTGTATCCCAAAAATGTATTTTTGGGATACACACTTTTCACTCATTGAGGCACCTCCGTGTTCATATATATATTGTATTGTATTTATACTGTACTCACTCTTTGTCTAGGAGAAATAACATCTACAGGTGAACGTAAAAAATGATGTATTGTTTGTATCCACCAATATGTCAGTCAACACTGAAATCAATATGAAACTTGAATAATGGCTTGTCAAAGAGTGTGGCCACGTTTTAATTTGTCGAACACGCTGCTGTGTTATTAGGACATAAGAAAGATTAAATACAGGCGCTCACCCTTTGATGTGTGACAGAGCGAGAACAATAAAACAAGTTGTGAGCAACTCATGTGTTATATTAAAAATGTAGAAAACAGATTTGTTTTCCTATACGTGCCTGGCAGGTGAATTTCTTAACCCCAAACTACAAATACAGACGCTCCCCACCTTACGAACGAGATACATTCGGAAGGTGAATCTGGTCGCAAGTTGCTTCAGTGCTATATTTTGTACGGAATGTGTACCATGACTCAAGCTGCTGGCACGTAATTCACTAATTACGTACCACCATTACTTTTTGTTATGCATCGCCTGCTCCTCGAGCGTCAACTGGGAAAAGGGATTTCCTCCCAGCCCATATACTCGACGCAGCCAATCGTAAGCGGATCGGGGCCTAAACTCGTTGGCAACACTTCAGCATAGCCGGGCGCCCCGATTGGTCAGCCTTGGTGTCCGTCGCGTCAAGATCCAGCCTTTGAAACCTCCACAGTACGCAGTCAAACGCAAGCAAGCTCGGCCGGAAAAAGGCGCGCAATACAAAATCAAACTTACAGCAACTCTGTCAAAACATTATTTTAACATACAGTAAACACAAAAATATTCCTATGTATCGTTTTTCATAACTCAAATTTTCGTAAATTGGGGAGCGTCTGTAACTGATTTGGAGGGGTTGCTTGTGTTGTTTTGTTGTTGGAATGGGCCGACAAAACGCTTCTGTTTTCCTTTCATACATTGTAACAAGTTCCATTTCCAGTTCCACAGTTTCCGTCACATTATTCCTCCCTGCCATCGCTTCAACACGTAACAAAACAGACACAGTCAAAGCAAATACAGCTAGGTTGCACATTGCGTGCTCACTGTCCGGTTTTTAAGCGTATTTTCCAGGTTCTTTATTTTCCCCCACAGACTTTGAATACATTCAGCCAACAGCTTGAGAAAAAAAAGTATTTATTAGCACTGCTGACAACCTGTCTTGCTTCACTGTGATTTAGATGTCATGGACTAGCGCATACGTGGCCAACTTTTTTTTTTTAGGGGTGGTACGGGGGCAAATGCTCTGTCAGTTTGACTTTGCGAATTGATTAATTACAAAGGCTGTAAATAGCAAACTTGCTGGCTTCTAATCACCATGCGGGGAGTCGTAACAGCTGCACGACGTCTGATTACCTGACGAAGCGTTGCAGACAGACGGGTGCCACCCAGTTTCTTTCACAAAACATGGCAGCAGATTTTTTTTTTTTTTTTTACGAGGGGGTTGAATATTATTGGTTGACTCATTCACTACCAGACGATGTGCAAAAATGTGTCCACTCCAGTGCCAGAGTTTTTGTCATTTTCACTCAAATTCCAGGACTCACAGAATATTGAGTTTTAGGACTACATAAACATTACATGCAGCGTAAGTAACCTTAGACTCTCTTCTTTCATCAGAAAAAAAGGAATTAATTCCTAAATTATATGGCTCTGGAGTTATATGAGCTTGAAATGAGGGTGGCTGTCCAAAATACAATTCAGTATTGGTTTATATAGTGCTTATTTGCTATCCAAATGAAATGTGAAATGTTTTATTGTTATTAGCCGACTGGCTAGCTGTCTAGCTATGTAGCTGGCTATTTATTAGCTATATGGCTATGTAGATAGTTAGCTAAATGTCTCGCTGGATATCTATTAGCTATCTGTTATCTAACTGGCTAGCTTTCTATCTATTTGAGTTATTTCCGGGTTGAGTGAACATTGGCGCACGTGCGCACGTGAACTCCTCTTTCCACTATGCTTTTAATAATGATACATGGATTTCTAAGCGCCTTTCAAAACTCTCAAGGACACTTTGCAGTCACGGTATAATGTACGTTTACGTTTTGTAACGTCATAAATTTTGTTAGCTTCTTTTGAATCTTTCTTCTGGGGCGGAGGTTCTGTGCATCTACTTTGGAAAATGATATGCAAATGCACGACCGTATAACGCTCTGGAAGGTCCGGATGTATGAAGCAGGCTTCTGATTGGCTGCTGTGTCGAGTATGCAAATTGGAAAATGAACTGAAATTCAAAGATTTCCATACCGAACGAAGATTTCGAAATTGGAATAATGTACAGTAAAGTCTCATTATATCGCTATTCTCGGGAGTCCGAAAAAATATCAATATAACCGGGACTATCGATATATCCGATATCGATATAACGAGACTTTACTGTATTTATATTCAAACGTTTGCTTTATTGAATAAAGCAAATGTTTGATTTGAAAAAAAAAATCTTTCGTTCTTTTTTTTTTTTCTTGAAGAAGTTGTCGGCCACCCGGGCGGAGACGTTCTGTAAATTGTACGCCCGATGTAATAGTTGCACGCCCCGGGCGTCCGGGCAGACGTTATTTCAGACACTGTAAATGGATGAATTAATTTTCCTCATAAATGATGACGAAAGCGTCGCCACAACAAATGCACTTTTACACTCTTCCCACCCTCCCCTAATTTCGGTTCTGCAGTCATATAAACAAAGCCACATGCCTTATTAGAGGAACGATAATCAACAGGATCAACAGCTGACAAATGACCTATTAAGAACGTGACACAGCACCACTGGATGTTTCTAAATTATCGGATTATCGGGGCCGTGCTGCAATTAAAAAAAAAAAAGTGAAAATGCCAAATGCTGTCTGCTCTTTTTAATCTCCTGTGTGGTATTTTGACTTTCATTGAAAGGTTTTTTTTTCTCATTAAGATTCGACGGAAGACGGAACATTATTCAAAGTGCTTTCTTGTACGAGCCATGAAATCATTTGTTAGTCCGTATAAATGAGGTGGCGTGTCGCCCGTAGAGTGAGATGACACCCGAGCCGCCTTCACCTGCAACTGACTGCCCTCTTAATGTAAACGAGACCCCCTTAATAGATCTGCCTGTCATCTTGTATTATCCACAACGCCTTTCACCGCGCCCGGAGAGTAAAACACAGCCCACAACCTGAAATCTCCAGGGACATCGTAAAGACCGATTACGAGCACCTACGCGCGTTCGAAATAGTGTGGCCGCGTTCTGTTTTAATGCCTCTTAATCGCTTTCAAGTTGTGAAAACGGGAGGACACGCAGCCGAGAGGCTCAGATGTCCAAAGGCGGGGACGCAAACGGTGCTTGATCTCCTGTCACGGACCGTTTTGCAATGCGTTCCAGAATCGGGCTCACCGCTTGATGATTCCCACTGCATATG
Organism: Hippocampus bargibanti; assembly: GCF_051943395.1. Classification (NCBI taxonomy): domain Eukaryota; kingdom Metazoa; phylum Chordata; class Actinopteri; order Syngnathiformes; family Syngnathidae; genus Hippocampus; species Hippocampus bargibanti. Next base: position 18,292,199 of record NC_142743.1, read on the forward strand.
GCCACGAGTTATACGTTATATACGGGAGGGTGCAGCTGATGCTCACAACCGGCATCACTTCTTTGTTTCCTTACTGACCTCAGAAAAACGTTTTATAGCGTCTAAAATACCCAAAACACGCAGGCTGATATTTTTATTCAAATGCAAAACACCAATAAAAATGACTTAAAGTGTCCAATATCTGCAAAAAAATTAAGCTGCGAATTGGGCATTTTCAGAAAGTCCCGCCTCCAGTTCGTGACGTCACGCCAAAACGTCGTGCCTTGCTCGAGTATCAAAACAATGGCTTCAGATTCGGAGAATATGCTTTCTTGTTATGAATATGATTCAAATAATTCTGAAGAGGAAAATATAAATGTTTGCAATCGATTAAAGAAGGTTTTCTGGGTCGTTTTGATGGCTCGAGACTGATGTGTAGTTTCACAGAAAATGCAGAAGATGGCGGCAGAGCTCAGTTGGAAATAGTTTTATTTTTCAGCTTGGAATTTTTTTCAACGAATATCAAAGAGTTGTCTCGGTGTAACATACAACGATTCACCATTTATGTGTTTACCTTCTAATTTCGCCATCAACACAAAGTTTTCAGACCAAACAAAGTACCGCAAAATGCATTGAGGTGATGCAAGGTATGTCCTTTCTCAGTCAGGGGCGTTCCTTCAGTGACGTAGGGTGAGGACTCGTCACCAACTCAAAAACAAGACTTCCGGAATATTCAGCGCGAGTCTTAAAACGTCAAATATAGCTATATGCGGTGGAATCTTTGTAAAATACGCTCAGTAGAAGTTATTTGAAGACATTTTACAAATTATGGACACAACTTGTCCGGATACGTCGGTTGTCCTTTAATGCAGGATAAGAAACGTTAGCCTTTCTTCCTTCATCAGAAAAAAAGTTAATTCCTAAATTATATGGATCTGAGTTATATGACCTAGAAATGAGGGTGACGGTCCAAAATACAATGCAATACTTACTGTATATATTAGTTTATATAGCGCTTTAACAACAGCTGAAGCTGGAACAAGGCGCTAACATGGGGGAAAAAAAAGAAATACTGCCCCCTTTGTGGAAGGGCAAAACATTGCCGAGGTCTGGCCAGCGCTTTATCGGCACAAGGACAAAACGAAAAGACAAAACCCGAAATAATTTGGGAATGGCACTTTACGTCATATTTTCAATTCACGAATAAATTTGTGAATGGCACTGAATGAGTTAATGCCGCCAAATACGTGGCTCGAATTGTCTCCTTCAAGCTGTCAACGTTCATCCGACGAGAGCCCCCTCCCTGAAGGGTTGGATGACTTGCGAGCGAAATGATCCCCTCGTGACACCCGCCATTTAAAAAGTTAAAAAGGAAATTTGGGAGCCCTTTTATGACCGTGGTGATGTGGTCTGGTACTGATGAGTCCAAATGGGCCGACGGCAGCCATTCTGTCGGTCTCCATCGCATCTGGAGCTCTTTTTCAGAGATTCATTTTTAATGTGAGGCACACTAAAAGGCGGAGACGCTTTGCTTGCTCGTCTCTATCTGCAGCATAGTGATTAACTTACTCTGTGCGTGCGTGTACTTGTGTGTTTGTATGTCTAGTCTTGTGAGGACCACTAACTTTTTATACCATACGTAGTGAGGACATTTTTGACAAGTGAGGACCTTTTGGCCAATCCTCACAAGTTTTTCATTCTAAAGGCTTGTAGAGGGTCTATATATGCATCTGTTAAAGTTTCAGAAAGGTCCTCACAAATTCACTCAAAATGATTTTTTTGGTGTGTATTTTCATTTCACTTGGATACACACACTTTTTATTCACTGTGTGTGTACTTGTGTGTGTGTGTGTGTGTGTGTGTGTGTGCGCGCGTGTGTTTGTATGTCTAGTCTTGTGAGGACCACTAACTTTTTATACCATATGTAGTGAGGACATTTTTGACAAGTGAGGACCTTTTGGCCAATCCTCACAAGTTATTCGTTCTAAAGGCTTGTAGAGGGTCTATATATGCATCTGTTAAAGTTTCAGAAAGGTCCTCACAAATTCACTCAAAATGATTTTTTTGGTGTGTATTTTCATTTCACTTGGATACACACACTTTTTATTCACTGTGTGTGTGTGTGTGTGTGTGTGTGTGTGTGTGTGTGTGTGTGTGTGTGCGCGCGCGCATGTGTGTGTGTGTGTGTGTGTGTGTGTGTGTGTGTGTGTGTGTGTGTGTGTTTAATGAGAGGAAAAAGTTCAGACCACAAAAAGTAAAACGATATTTTAACCAAATTCACCACAGGGGTGAGGACTTTGAATGTACCCATTCACAAACCTCAGTTATTTCAGTTTCAATTCAACTTTTCATTTCTTTATTTTTAAAGAAGTTGAATTGGGAAATGGGGTGACATTTAGTGTTCAAATGTAACACGAGGTCTTCTCTAAACTTATCAGCAACGGTAGTCCTCACTCCTTATCTGGAGTTATCCGGACCTTACAAAACCATTGAAACAGGAATGTGTGTGTGTGTATATAAAATTTTGCACTCCTCTTAATGGTCATCTTTGTATTTGTGCTGGCCCAGCGCCACCTCAAATCAAAAATAAAATGGCGCATGTTTGAATTGTTACTATGGCAACAGGGCACCACAGTTAACGCGCACGAGTTCAAATGGGCCGACTGCAGTTTTGTCATATCCGTATCGTCTTGACTTTTTAGTTGAATAGTTGGTCTCATTTGACCTGGATCTGTGGATTTGTCCTTTTGAATATCCTCCCTCCCAACCACACCACATGCGGCTCACATCTACTCTTTCTTTATTATTTAAGTAATCCGAACAGCCTCCTTTCACCTCAAGCTCTTCTCCTTCGTCAACATGTTATTCATGTCTTCTTTCCTACAAATCTTTGGTGTGTTTTGTGTCGCCTCCCAGCTGCTCCTTCCCGATCCATCTTCTAGGTTCCTTCTTGCCGTTTCTTCATCCACCTCCGTCTCTTTTGTGGATGTCTCTATTTATTCTCTCCCACTCGCTTCCTCCTCCTCCTCTTCATTCCCTCGCTTGGCTTGTGTCCTCGCGGAGAATTCGGCTAGTTTTCAATTAGGATTTACACCTGCTATTAAGGCTGACTAACCTCCAGTTATCAGACCTTCTAAAAGCTAGTTTTTATATAAAGGCCTCATTTGCCTCATTCTCCTTCGCACATTTCCCACAATTAGAATCTCCCGTTAAAAGGCCGCCCATTTCCTTTTGAGCCTGTCAGATCGCTGCCTTGAAAAGGACCTGGGAGGTTTCCACTCACCAAGACTCTCTGACTAAACGATTAAATTGGTGTTTATATTTTGGAGGAAATACAAAGCATTCGATTGGTGAGCACAGGGGCAAATGAAGCCACGATACTTATTGTTTGCGCTGATTGATATTCAAACATTTGTCAAAATATTCTTATCAAAAGTCGCTGTTTGTCTCGAAAGGCATTTGGATCCACCTATTGAGGATTTTTGTGTGTTTGGGGTACATTTTGGAATCCTAATCCCGGCCGTCCTTTTTTTTCTTTTGGTCTTCTTCCCGCAGGGACGGCATTTAAACTCCTCCACAATGCTTGTCAGCCTCCCCCCATCTCCCACCTGTCCTCGGGAAACACACCTCCCCTCGTCCTCCTGCCCCCATCGTCCTCCTGCTGCACCCCTAAAACAGACATTACGTCGCTCGAATACTCGGCCGCAGCTGCTCCTTCTCTTCCTTATCTTCTTCGCGCTCCTGCAGCCCATCCGCGGGGCTCGGGGCAGGGGCGGAGGTCCCGGTTCAGGACCAGGAGGCGCCTCAGGAGGGCAGGGCGGCCCGAGGGGAGGCAGCACTCAACGCGGCGTTGTCATCCCCCCTCAGTACTCTCCTGGGACGCAACCACTTTCGCCAATCAACCCCAAACTCATCAGCTCCCTCAGCATCGCCGTCATTTTAGTCGGGAACTCTAGTGAAGTGTCCCTTGGGGCGGGAATGGAGAAAGAGGACTTCCTGCACATCCCCTACCCCCCGAAGGTGGAGGTGGTCACCATGAATGAGACGGATCCAAAGAGCATCATCAATCGGATCTGTACCCAAATGTCCAGGAACTCTTTGCAAGGAGTGGTTTTTGGCGACGACACGGACCAGGAGGCCATTGCTCAGATCCTGGACTTCATCTCGGCCCACACTCACATTCCCATTTTGGGCATCCGCGGAGGCTCCTCCATGGTCATGGCAGCCAAGGTAGGACGGCTCCACACTTTGATTTTTATTAGTCATCAACATCTTTCTTTTGTGGTTCAATCACTTTCAGAATGACTGCTTTGTAATATACAGCACGGTATATTTTTGCAGGTTTGTTGGAAATTGATTTTATTTAGAATTTTAAAGGACAACCGACCATTTTTTTTGTTTCCTAACTGACATCAGAAAAACGTTTTATAGCATCTAAAATACCCAAAAGGCGCCATCTTATGCATTTTCTGGGACGCTACATTGGAGTCTTGACGGCTCGAATTGATATGCAAGTACTTCTTTAATCGATTGAAAACATTTATGCTTTCCTCTTCAGAACTATTTGAATCATATTCATAACTGGATGAGTAACAAGAAAGCATCTTCTCCGAATCTGAACCCATTTTTTTGATTCTCGAGCAAGGCAAGACGTCTTGGCGTGATGTCACGAACAAGGGGGCGGGACCTTCTGAAACTGGCCATTTTGAGGTAGTTTTTGGACACTTTAAGTCATTTTTATTGGTGTTTTGCATTTGACTAAAAATATAAGCCTGCATGTTTTGGGTATTTTAGATGCTATAAAACGTTTTTCTGATGTCAGTTAGGAAACAAAAAAAATGGTGTCGGTTGTCGTTTAAACATACATTACATACAAAATATCGCACTGAAGCAACTTACGAACGAATTCACCTTACAAACGGCCATTCGAAACGTATCTCGTTCGTAAGTTGGGGAGCGTCTGTACAACTACAAGCTTTCATTAAAAAAAATGACCATGGGCCTTAGAATCCAGTACGCCTTATACAGTACAGTGAGACCTCAACTTACAAACACCTTAACTTACAAACTTTTCGTCTTACAAACGTCAAATTTATGAAAATTAAACCTTATAATAAGCACTATTTTCATAATACACACCCACCACGGCTGGCGGAGTGATCTTCGGCGGAAGCACACGACCGAACAGCACCAACAGTCCTTGTGGAAGTTGACTCTCCTTCCATAAGCCATCAACGACCATCAAAAAGGTAAATAAAACTTTATTTTACAGCACAGTTTATTTCTTTAATTACAGTCCTCATGCAATTCCCTTTGACCTTCGACCATTCCATCAAGCCATAAATGACCATCACAAATGTTAATAAAGTGACTTTATGATACAATGCAGTGTATTTCTTTCATTGCAATACAATAGCACGTTTATTATACATAGAATAAGGTATGTTGTGCGTAGTTTTAAGGCTTATTTAGTTGAAAAGTATATTTTATGGAAACCCGGGAACTGATTATTCCCATTTTAATGGTTTCCTATGGGAATTTTTTTTTCGAGATACACACTTTTCGCCTTACACACTCTGTCTGGGAACCAATTAAGTTTGTAAGTTGAGGTCTCACTGTATATGGAAAATGTTCTAAAATATGTCATTCATTGAGTGTGCCTTATAGTCCACCAAATACGGTATTTGTCTTGGAGACAAATATGTCAAAACAACAATGCCACTTTGAATCATTTTAACGTTATTTACTTTCTGTACAGTAGATGAGTTGCGCGCAGCTTGTACGAACATATTTACAAGACCAAAGCAATTTCTTCCAGTGACACTAGTTTCAGTTTAATGTGAACTAATATCACACTTCCCGACTTTTATTACAGTCATCAAAATCAGGCTGATTGGCAAAATTATTCTAATACTATGATGTAGTTTGAAAGATTTCTGAGATTAGGTTTTGAAGAGATTTAAGATGTGTGTGTTTTTTTTTAGACGGGTGGGGGAAGTCTAGACACTTTTTTTTTTGCACCCTGTGTAATTACCAATGACTTCGTCTTCCTTTGTTTAATCTTTTTTTCTGTCTGGTGCGCACACACACAGACAGACACAGGCTGATGAATGTGGCGAACATGCTTGGCATGGCAACCACTTTCTTATATATTTCTTTTGGCTTACTGTATAAAAGTAGTTACAGGGAAAACGAAAAGGAAACATTATTTCTTGGTGTGACAAAAGAAGTGCCGGAGGAGAAAAGAGAACAGTAGAAGAAGAAAAAAAAGCGGCTTGATCGCGGGAGGGCATTGGAAGGATAAGGCTTTGATCAGATGAAAGAATACAGAAAAATGTCTCATCAAAGAGAGGTGGAAGTACCATTGAAAATAGTTGAGGTATTCTTTGCTGCATAAAAATACAATGAGATAAGATGTGTGTGTGTGTTTTTAAGTATTTTTAACATTGCCATGAGATCCGTTCCCTCAATATGTGTCTATGTGTGTGTGTGTGTGTGTGTCTATCTATCTATCTATCTATCTATCTATCTATCTATCTATCTATCTATCTATCTATCTATCTATCTATCTATCTATCTATCTATCTATCTATCTATCTATCTATCTATCTATCTATCTATCTATCTATCTATCTATCTATACAATTTATTTCTTTAATTATAATACCATAGCACATGTATTATTCATAAAATAAGGTATATTGTTTGTTTTAAGGCTTAGAAAATTACAAAGTAGAACATTATGTTTTATTCGGACCAGGGAACGGTTTATTCTCATTTTAATGGTTTCCTATGGGAAAATAATTTTTGGGATACACACTTTTTGCCTTACACACTCTGTCTGAGAACCAATTAATTTCGGAAGCCGAGGTATCACTGTATATGAAAATAGCGTTACAAACTTCATGAATCCATGAATGGTTAAATCAAGGTTTTTTTTTTTTTAATATTCAATACTTTTAATTTGTAAAATAGACTAATGCATGCTCTTTTCATCTGCATATTTGACCAGCCCCTTCACAGACACATGCTTCACTAATTCCTACGTAGATCTATGCATATTATTAAAATCTATTATTAAAATCTGGTTTAGTATTGCTCTAAATCACATTATCTGTCATGAGCCAGTTGACAGCGGGGCGGGGCCTCCGTTCCCGCCGCTCGCCAGCTGCTGTCAATTCCCTCCTCATTAACTGTGGACATTTAAACCCGACGCTGGCATCCACCCAGCGTCGGAAGATACTTCGCCTTATGCCAAGCTAGTACGTGGAACTTGTTACCAGTACATTATTTGCTTCGCCCGAGGAATGATTTTAGCCACGAACGCGTTTGTTGTTTGCACCGCGTCGTAGGTTGTTTTGCACCCCCGTGTGCCACTTTATTTTCTTGGTTAGTGTGGTTGGGTGGATTGCCGCCACTCACCCACTAACATTGTCAGTTGTCATTTTGAGTTTGTTTCACGAGTTTTTACCGGGTCCGCGTATTTTCGGACCCGCGCTTTATGTTAATAAATCCTTTGCCGGTACCCACGCCTCTGTCCTGCTCTACGATCCACCGCCTATACCACACGTTCCTGCTCGCCAGCTGCCACTGTCGCCGCCGGAACGTGACAGAATCTTCCGACCAACATGGATCCTGCGGACAGTAACCGAATCTTCTCCGTCCTCGCTCAGCAGGCGGAGCAGCTCGGCCAAGTGGTGCCCGCCATCGCGGAGATCCGCCGCGACATCACCCGGTTAGCCCAACGGGTAGATAGACTTGAGGCCAGCGGCGCCTTCGTCGCGGGGGCCGTCCCTCCCCAAACTTTGAGCCGCGAACCCAACATCCCACATCCCGCCCGTTACGGAGGGGAGCCCGGGCGCTGCGCGCAATTCCTGCTGCAGTGCTCCATAGTTTTCGACCAGCAACCCTCCGTATACACCACGGACGCGGCCAAAGTGGCTTACGTCACCAGCCTGCTTGCCGGACCCGCAGCCGCTTGGGCGTTGGCCGTCTGGGAATCTCGGCCGGAGCTCCGAGCCTCCTTCCCGGACTTCGTCGCCGAGTTACGGCAGGTTTTCCATCTCCCGGTGAGTGGGCAGGCAGCGGAGTCCCAGCTGTGGATCTGCCAGCAGGGTAGCCGATCGGCGGCGGAGTATTCCGTCGCCTTCCGCGTCCTGGCTGCCGCCAGCGGGTACGGCGACCGTGCGCTGCGAGGGATGTTTCGGCGCGGGCTCAGCGCGGCGTTGAAAGACGAGCTGGCTACCCGCGACGAGTGCTCCAGCCTTCGCGAGCTGATCTCCCTCACGCTGCAGCTGGACAACCGGATGCGAGACAGGGCCCGGGAGCGGGCTGCCCAGGCTAATCTCGAGCCGCCAGCAGGGACCCGAGGGGGTGCCCGGACCTTTCCGCGTGGGGGGCACGCGGCCGTGGAGCCGATGGAGATGGGGGTCGAAAGGGCCGTTGAGCGGGCGCCGGAGCGACGCAACACCGGCCCGGCATGCCAGCTCTGCGGCAAGTTGGGTCATCGAGCCCCGGACTGTCCCAGTTGGGGGCTTCCCGGAAAGACCCCCAGTGACTGTAAGTTACCCCGTCCACACAAGCAACGGGTTCCCTTAAGGTCCGCGGGGGGTTCACGTCGCGGAGACTGGAGCTGGATGCCGTTATACACGGTCCCACCAGGACAATGTCCGTTCGGGCCTTAGTGGACTCGGGGGCCGACGGCTGTTTTATAGACCCGCGCGTCGTGTCGGCGTTGGGGTGTCGGGTTGTTCAGCTGGGGGCGAGTCGGAGCATACTCGATCTCGACGGTCGGTTACTCGCCGAGGTTACGCAAGAAACCGTGCCGCTTCGACTCGTACTCTCGGGCAGTCACGTGGAAAACCGGCGGTTTTTTCGTGATGCGTTCACGCTCGGTTCCCATCGTGCTCGGGTTACCTTGGCTGGGGACCCACAATCCGGCCATTTCGTGGGACGGACCTACCATTCAGGGGTGGAGCCCCCTCTGCTACGCTCACTGCCTCCGGTCGGCCGCGGGTGGGCCGGCACCATCTCACAGCTACCCTAGGGAGGAGATTAGCCTAGAGGGGGTGCCGCCCTGTTACCACGACTTACGACAGGCGTTCAGCAAGGACCGCGCCCTGTCGTTACCACCGCACCGTCCCTATGATTGCGCCATTGACATTCAGCCCAACGCTCCGTTTCCCAGTTCTCGTCTGTACAACGTTTCCCAACCCGAACAACAGGCTCTCCGGGACTACATTGACTCTTCGCTCGCGGCCGGGCTCATTCGGCCATCAAGGTCACCTCTGGGAGCGGGGTTCTTTTTTATCACTAAAAAGGATAAATCGTTGCGTCCGTGCGTGGACTATCGGGGACTCAACGAAATAACTATAAAGAACAAATACCCGCTCCCACTGATTGACTCCGCCTTCGCGTCCCTCCAGGCCGCGACCATCTTCACTAGACTGGACCTCCGGAGCGCTTATCATCTTGTTCGGGTCAAAGAGGGGGATGAATGGAAGACCGCATTTAAGACACCTCTGGGACACTTCGAGTACTTGGTGATGCCGTTTGGTCTCACCAATGCACCCGCTGTGTTCCAGAACCTTATTAATGATGTCTTGAGGGATTTTCTGAATATTTTCTGTTTTGTGTATTTGGACGACATTTTAATTTTTTCTGAGTCCCTTGAGGCACATCGCCAGCACGTCCGGCTAGTTCTGCAGCGGCTGCTGCAGAATCGACTATACGTCAAAGCCGAGAAGTGTGAATTCCACACCTCCTCCTTATCCTTCCTGGGCTTCATCGTGGAGCGGGGGCAGATCCGGGCTGACCCAGCCAAGACCGAAGCGGTAGTAGAATGGCCCACACCCACCTCTCGCAAGCAGTTACAACGCTTCCTGGGGTTCGCCAACTTCTACCGCCGCTTCATCCGGGACTACAGCCGGAAAGCCCTCCCTCTCACCCAACTCACCTCCACTAAGACCCCGTTCAGGTGGACGAGAGAAGCGGACGCCGCGTTCCGGCTGCTGAGAGAGGCTTTCTCTCACCCCCCAGTTCTCCGCCATCCAGACCCCAACGGCGCGTTCATTGTGGAGGTAGACGCCTCGGACTCAGGCGTTGGGGCAGTACTCTCCCAACGCTCCTCAGTCGACCAGCAGCTCCACCCCTGCGCCTTCTTCTCCCGCCGCCTCAGCTCCGCCGAAGCCAACTACGACGTGGGCAACAGGGAGCTGCTCGCCGTCGTATTGGCTCTTCAGGAGTGGAGGCACTGGCTCGAAGGGGCGAAGGAGCCGTTCACCGTGCTTACGGACCATAAGAACTTGGCGGTCATCCGGGCCGCCAAGAGGCTGAACGCACGCCAGGCACGGTGGGCGCTCTTCTTAACACGCTTCTCCTTCACCCTAACCTACTGTCCAGGAACAAAGAACACCAAGCCCGACGCCCTCTCGCGGATCCACGAGCCAGCAGACAAGGAAGACCTTGCGGAACCCATCCTGCCCGGCCGCCAGATCATGGGGGCGCTCCAGTGGGAGGTCGAACGGAGGGTCATGGAATCATTAAAAGGTACCCCGACTCCCGATAAGTGTCCCACAGGCAGACTGTTCGTTCCCCAGTCGCTGCGCTCGGAGGTGCTCCAGTGGGGGCACGCATCCAAGGTGGCGTGTCACCCAGGGGTGAGCCGCACCGAGCACCTCGTCTCCCAGCGATTCTGGTGGCCGCGGCTCCGCGACGACGTGGCGGACTTTGTTAAGGCCTGCCCGGAGTGCGCCTGTGGCAAGGTCTCCCATCAGCCTCCGGCAGGACTGCTCCGCCCCCTACCTGTTCCCCCGCGCCCTTGGTCCCACATATCAGTGGATTTTATCACCGGCCTCCCCCCATCCCGTGGTAAGACGGTCATTCTCACAATAGTGGACCGGTTTTCTAAGTCGGCACACTTCGTGCCGTTGACCAAGTTACCGTCCGCCATTGAGACGGCGACACTATTGGTCAAACACGTCGTCCGTCTCCACGGGATCCCCACTGACATCGTGTCGGACCGAGGGCCCCAGTTCGTATCCCGGGTCTGGAAGCGTTTCTGCAGGTCCATGGGGGCGTCGGCCAGCCTGTCCTCCGGTTACCATCCACAGTCCAACGGCCAGACCGAGCGGAAGAACCAGGACCTGGAGGCGGCCCTGCGCTGCGTATGCCTTCATCGTCCCTCGGCCTGGTCCATCCATCTCCCGTGGGTGGAATATGCCCACAACACCCTGGTCTCCTCAGCCACAGGTCGGTCACCGTTTATGTCGGCTTATGGCTACCAGCCGCCGCTCTTTCCCACACAGGAAGGGGAGGTGGAGGTCCCGTCGATACAACACCATCTTCGGCGGGCCCATCGGGTATGGAGGGAGACCAGGGCAGCCCTATCACGCACGGCAGTCCGGAACCAAAGGGTCGCGGATCGCCGTCGCCGTTCCGCGCCAGCCTACCAGGTGGGCCAGAAGGTCTGGTTGTCCACAAGGGACCTACGGCTGGCCGGGACAACCCCCAAATTGGGTCCGCGTTTCGCGGGCCCCTTCACTGTGGAGGCCATCATTAACCCGGTCGCGGTCCGACTTCGGCTGCCCGCCTCCATGAAGATCCACCCGGTTTTCCATGTATCTCTCATCAAACCGGTGGAGTCCAGCCCCTTGGCCCCCCCTCTTGCCCAACCCCCCCCCCCCCCCCCCCCCCCCCCCCCCCCCCCGCGGATGGTGGATGGAGGACCGGCATACGCAGTGCGGGAGATCCTGGATTCACGCCGCAGGGGAAAGGGCATCCAGTACCTGGTCGACTGGGAGGGTTACGGACCGGAGGACCGTCAATGGGTTCCGCGAACCTGGATTCTGGACCCGTCGCTCCTGAGAGACTTCCACGAGGCTCACCCGTCGAAACCAGGTGGGCCGCCAGGAGGCGTCCGTTGAGGGGGGGGTACTGTCATGAGCCAGTTGACAGCGGGGCGGGGCCTCCGTTCCCGCCGCTCGCCAGCTGCTGTCAATTCCCTCCTCATTAACTGTGGACATTTAAACCCGACGCTGGCATCCACCCAGCGTCGGAAGATACTTCGCCTTATGCCAAGCTAGTACGTGGAACTTGTTACCAGTACATTATTTGCTTCGCCCGAGGAATGATTTTAGCCACGAACGCGTTTGTTGTTTGCACCGCGTCGTAGGTTGTTTTGCACCCCCGTGTGCCACTTTATTTTCTTGGTTAGTGTGGTTGGGTGGATTGCCGCCACTCACCCACTAACATTGTCAGTTGTCATTTTGAGTTTGTTTCACGAGTTTTTACCGGGTCCGCGTATTTTCGGACCCGCGCTTTATGTTAATAAATCCTTTGCCGGTACCCACGCCTCTGTCCTGCTCTACGATCCACCGCCTATACCACACGTTCCTGCTCGCCAGCTGCCACTGTCGCCGCCGGAACGTGACATTATCTACATATTTTACTTTTATTTGATGGATTCATAATGCGTGTGCTTTTCTATCCTCATCAGGCCAGGCCACCAATAGTTTCTCTAACTTATTATTTGTCTCGACATTCCTCTGGAGTCATTTTTCACACGGCCGGCTACTATGTAAAGCTCGCCTGTGCATTCATCAATATTTCAACCATTTGATTTTCATTTAAAAAAATATTGATTGCCCACGTGCGTGTTCGTAATATTTCAATAGCCTTTTCTCACACAACAGTTCAGGTCACATAAACTATAGAACGGGCTCGTTTTTTTTTTCCCTCCCCTCTCCAGAAACCAATTTATAATGAGCAAATGCATCATGCAGGTAGGCTCAATCTGTGCTAAACAATTTGCACATTTCCATTTTGCCATTTAATTCAGACGCTACCTTGCGTCGCTATTGGCACAACAGGGCAAAACGGTGTCGGCCCAGGCCCGTACTCGACTCGAGCTCTGGAGACTAATGAGGTCTTCCAGATCTATTGTGTGCGTGTGTTCACCGCTGCTGTTGTTGCATGATAATAGCCTTTTTCCTGTGTTTGGGGAGATTATAGCCATGGTTTTTGGTACCCATAAGATATAAAATGAAAATGTTGTCCCAAATAGCCCCCTTTTCCATGCAGATTTTTTTTTTTTTTTTTTTGTTGCCACATTTCATTTTATTTACACCATTTTGCTTCTCCATCCAGCAATGTCCGGTATTTGTTTTAATTATGAAGCAGGGTTTAAAGTTGTCGCGTGTTAAATAGTAATCTCTCATGGGGGTGAAAAAGTGCCTGTCAGGTGGTCGATACGGAAATGCGGAGCAAAATCAGCGTCGGCGCTGTGGCGAGATTTGTCCAACTTAAATGAAAGTCTGGGACAAAATGCCATTAAAAATCCTCTTTTGTCACACATGCATAATCCTAATTGCAGGAGAAAGGTAATTCAATGTTCTTTATCGGAAAACAAAAATGATGAGGATGCATATGAGCGAAACTGAAATACTGTAATGTCTCTTGCTGTTTTTGATTGGCATGTGAGAATTTCTCTCTGAATGTAGACTTTCTTCTTTCATCAGATTAAAACAGTTAATTCCTAAATTATTTGGGCCTGGAGTTATCTGAGCTTGAAATGGGGACAGCTGTACAAAAGGCAAATACTCAAACAAATGCGGGAATGGCGCTCTACGTCATATTTTTCAATTCCCGAATACATTCGTAAATGGCAGTGAATGAGTTAATTGCTAATACTGTAGTTCAGGGGTGTCAAAGTCATTTTTTGCCGCGGGCCACATTGTAGTTATGGTTTCCTCTCGAGGGCCGTTATGAATTTGGGGAACCCATTAGAATGTTTAAATCCCTTCAAATATTACATATAGAGCACACAGCAAATTAATGAATAACTCGTTTTCAAATCTGAAGTCAAGAATAATGACTTTTATTGTGGTTGACATCCAAAAATATGAAATTTTGGCTCAGATTTTAGCAATCATCATGGAATTGAACAAGTTTGATTTGCTTTCGCGGGCCGAAAAAAATGATGTGGCGGGCCGGATTTGGCCCGCGGGCCTTGAATTTGACACCTGTGCTGTAGTTGATTGTGTGGTTCAATTTTGCCACATTATGCCCTCATAGGAGGGAAAAATATTGCCAGAGGTCTGACCAGCGCTTTATTGGCACCCCCCACACACAAGAAAAACCAAACCCAAACAAATTCGTGAACGGCGCTGCTTTTCATTTCCGGAATAAATTTGGGAATGGCAGTGAATGAGTTAATTTGAAATACAAACTCCACGTCTAAAATAACATTTGAATTATCTGACAGATGCAGCAATGGAAATCATTGAGCAGTGTCACATTTTTGACCAGGTACTCGCTGCTAGGCAAAAGGCATAACATCATGAAAAATTATGGCATAGGCCAGCCGTGCCCACGAGCATGTTTGAGTGACGAACGAGCTGTCTGACAGCGCTGCTCACCCGCTCACAGAGTAGACAAGAACAGCAAGTCATACACCAAGGAAATAACTCGAATATATTATCTCAAACATTAAATAGTGTCAATATTCTTGATATTATTTCCAAAAAATTTTACATTACATTTTCCCCTACAGGGCAATTTGCTTTATTTCTCCTGATGCTGAATTGAAAATACAGTAAAGTCTCGTTATATCGATATCGGATATATCGATAGTCCCGGTTTATATATGGATTTGTTTTCCCATATTGATAAATCGCTGCTTTATCAATGTATAAAGCATCTTTGGCCTTTTTCAGCAAGATTTTCAACCTCATGTGCAGTGGAACTTAGTCACGAGTTGTTTTTATTATTTTTTTATTACATAGGAGAAAGACTAAATTTTGCGACCACATTTTTAAGTTTTACCATCCATCCATGCATCCATCCATGCATCCATCCATGCATCCATCCATACATCCATCCACCAATAAAAATGACTTAAAGTGTCCAAAATCTGCCAAAAAATTGAGCTGCGAATTGGGAATTTTCAGAAAGTCCCGCCCCCAGTTCGTGACGTCACGCCAAGACGTCTTGCATTGCTGGAGAATCAAAACAATGGCTTCAGATTCGGAGAATATGCTTTCTTGTTACACATCCAGTTATGAATATGATTCAAATAGTTCTGTAGAGGAAAGCATACATGTTTGCAATCGATTAAAGAATTTATTCTGTGTCATTTTGAGGCAAACGGGCGGGGGGGGGGAATGTCTCACCCAAAAAGAGGCAATAAAATGGCCACCGAGCTGTGAGGAATGAATCAGCCCGTTTCCACAGGCTGATATATTTCTTCAATGGAGCTTGGACTCCCTCTGCTGGCGGCTTTTGGGTGTAACACACGGTTAAAAAAAAAACAGTACAGCAAAATACATTGACGTGATGGAAAGATGCTACAATGCGTCTTTTTTACGGTCAGGAGGCGGTCCTTTTCTGACGTCACGTGAGTACTCGTCACCAACTCAAAAACAAGACTTCCTGAATGTTCAGCGTCAGAGTCTTAAAACGTAAAATATAGCTATAGGCGGTGGAATCTTATTAAAATACACTCAGTAGAAGTCATTTGAAGTGATTTTACAAATTATGGACACAACTTGTCCTTTAAGTGGCATACAGAAAATAATGTGCTGGCTGGAATGTGGCATCGCAGGTGAGACACCAGTGCGCTAAAATAACATTGGCAGCGTCTTGGCTAGTTCATCAATGAGAGTAATGTTGGTGTGCATCTCACACAAAAAAGAAGATCGGTGTTCTAATGTAGCATTCAGACAAGAAAATGTATCATCATTGTCTGCAGAGGGCATCTGTAATGCGGCAGATGTTGCGTTATCCATTTCACACGTCACCTAGATGGGTCTGTCTGCTCTATTTGTGCACTGTCATTGTGACAAAGATCCTCCATAAATCAAAACAAGAGAATGGATGCGGTTGGCGCTGAGAGCAATGGAGCACTTCTACATTTGTTTTAATTGGACGGTGGAATTTAACTATTCCACCGTCGTTCATCAAAACATTCTATTCATCAATTTAATGAGTCAGTTTGTATTGTCTGTATCAATACGTTGCTCTAAAACGATGGTGAGCAAATCATTTATTTTTTTTCGTACTACACTTTTGTAAATGCCATTGTTCTTTCAAAGCGGGGGAAAAAAAGCAAGTTCACAGTAATTTTGACATCTTTCATCAACAAAAGCATGAGGTGGTTCCTTGGCAGTGCACAGAGGAGAAAAATATGTCAAGTGTGCATCAACATCACAGCGGGTTTTTTTTCTTCTTGTCATATGTCTTGTTTCATTTAAGGACGTGTATTAACCGCTCTATCTCAGATCTTACGTGAGGCCTTTAAAATGTGATGCAATCTTTCCCTGGAAGCTGGGTGGTATTTTTTTTTCCCCCCACACATGGTGGCTGCAAACATTACTACACAATTTATGTGTGTATATATATATATATGTATGTGTATGTATGTATATATATATATATATATATATATATATATATATATATATATATATATATATATTAAAACGAGTCCACATGCTGGTTTTGAGCTGTGTACGTTGTGGACATTTAAAGGACAACCGACGCCTCCGGACAAGTTGTGTCCATAATTTGTAAAATCACTTCAAATGACTATTACTGAGCGTATTTTACAAAAGTTCCACGGTATATAGCTATATTTTACGTTTTAAGACTCGCGCTGACTATTCGGGAAGTCTTGTTTTTGAGTTGGTGACGATTCCTGACGTGACGTCACGTCTGGAACGCCCCTGAGCGACACAAAATACATTTTGGGTACTTTGTTTGGTCTGAAAACTTCGTGTTGATGGCGAAATTAGAAGGAAAACATATAAATAACGCGATGGTGAATCGTTGTGTGTTGCACCAAGACTACTATTCGATACGAGTTGACACAAATTCCCAGCAGACAAATCAGCCCATTTCCAACGGAGCTTGGGCGCCATCTTGTGCATTTTCTGGGATGCTACATTGGAGTCCTGACGCCTCAAAATGATACGGAAGTACTTCTTTAATCGATTGCAAACACTTATGCTTTCCTCTTCAGAACTATTTGAATCATATTTATAACTGGATGAGTAACAAGAAAGCATCTTCTCGGAATCTGAAGCCATTGTTTTGATTCTAGAGCAAGGCAAGACGTCCCGGCGTGATGTCACAAACAAAGGGGCGGGACCTTCTGAAACTCACCATTTCATGGGTCATTTTGAAGTATGTGCAGAAAGAGACATGTAGCTAGTTCTCTCTCTCGCGCTCTCTCTCTCTCTCTCTCTCTCTCTCTCTCTCTCTCTCTCTCTCTCTCTCTCTCTCTCTCTCTCTCTCTCTCTCTCTCTCTCTGTGTCTACTGTATCGAGCTGGCTAATTACCTAGCTAGCTCTCTCTCTCTCTCGCTCGCAGAAGCGAGTTGGCCTGCGAGCTCCCCTGAAACTTTACTGTATAACAGTCAACTAGTTATCCGTTCTTTCTTTACTTTTTACTTACCCTGAGTTAGCATCCTTGGTACTTTACCCCCATCGCCTTTTTTGAAGCTCTTCAATTCTACAAGGATCCCCTGCGCCGTCAGGATTCATAATCTTTACACTTGAGCACATTTCTACTTCCAACTCCTTAAGTACACACTAAAATGAGGGCCCCCACTTCCCTTTCCTTTCTTGAAACATTAGGAGTCCACTTCATCAGCGGGTGTACTGCGCGTGGTCTGCCTGAATAATGTGGAAAATCACAGGCGACATGTCAGCATTGCACTCGGTTACAGCACGTCCAATAGTTCCCCCCCCCCCCCCTCTTGGCCTTTCAGCATTGCAGCATATGAATCCTAATTATCCAGCTAATCTTATTAATTCGGCTGAGTATGGGAATGATGTTAAGCTTTTCAGACAGGAAAGTAACAGCTAGATCATATTTGATTTCCAATTAGTTGGAGACAAAACCAACGTATATCGATTACCGAACCTCATCACACACCATAAATATCATTTATATCATTTATAGTCTGAAGAAGGATCTTCGGTGGCCGGCTGACTTAAGAGGCTTGTTAGTCAAGCTTGTGAATCCTTCCCATCGGATGAGCAAAAAATCGTTTTTAAATAACTCTGTAAAGGCGGGAATGTGCCTTTGCCCCCCCCAAAAAAGCACTACAGCGACCTTCCTTGACTTTTAGAGCATCTATTTTCAGAACATTTGCGACCAACTCCGTTTTGAGACTGAGCGCATGTCACAACTTCTGCCGACAATCCTTTTATTGAATGAACAACAGTCATCCATTTTTGTTGTTGTTTTGATCGCCTTTTTCCCAGCTGTCGTTTTGTCATTAGAAGATTCCGGATGAAACCAAACATTCTAAAAAAATGCGTGTCTAATGCGTTTGATTGAAAAATCATCACGTTCAAAGCAAGACTTGCACTCCCTTTCTCCTCTCTTCTTTTCCAAAAGGGAATTGGCTCGTACTTATGTAACCGGTGGATGAGAAATTGTAACATGCTCATTCTCGGAATGTGGAATGAAGCCAGAATACCCGGAAAAACTCCATGCAAGCAACAGGGTAGGACGTGTCTTCTCCTCACAGGAAGGTCTGAGCCATGATTCAAACTCTGAAGCTCAAAATTGTGAGACAGGTGTGCTTTCATCTGATACCAGATAGTAGCTTTCTCTGTTAAATTTCCTTGACTGTACGGGTGTCCACACTTTTGCAAAATGAAAATGTGTGTGGGCCGACTATCTAGCTTACAGTTGCTTTCATTTTCCGCGGCATTCGTTCCGAGTCACCTTGAGGGAGTTTGCATGTTTCATCTGTTCATGCTTCTTGATGTTAAATTCCTTGAAATCATCTACAGCACAGGTGTCAAAGTCAAGGCCCGCGGGCCAAATCCGGCCCGCCACATCATTTTTTTCGGCCCGCGAAAGCAAATCAAACTTGTTAAATTCCATGATAATTGCTAAAATCTGAGCCAAAATTTCATATTTTTGGATGTCAACCACAATAAAAGTCATTATTCTTGACTTCAGATTTGAAAACGTGTTATTCATTAATTTGCTGTGTGCTCTATATGTAATATTTGAAGGGATTTAAACATTCTAATGGGTTCCCCAAATTCATAACGGCCCTCGAGAGGAAACCATAACGACAATGTGGCCCGCGGCAAAAAAGGCCTTTGACACCCCTGATCTACAGGCTCTTCGAAAAGTAGACAGACCGTTTTTTTTTGTATTTCAGTAAAGAAAAGAAAAAGTCAATTTGCACTTGTCCTCAAAGCGACGGCCCTCTTTGTCATAATTCCTTTTCTTTGATACTGTCGCCATTTTAGAAAAAAGGCGAGAAAGAGCCACATAAGTGTCAAGCAGTGAAGAGGTGCATTCGGAAATTCACTCTGACGTCTAACACGAGTAACGAGTGCTCAGATGCGTGCTCACAGCATATTTTCGACAGCATCTGAGGTCTGGTGAAACGTAAAAAAATTGTTGCTCTATGTGTGTATTTTCTCTGCTGCTGGATGACGTTTTATTCATTTTATATCGGAGAATGGACATTTTAACATGGGCCGTAATTGGTCCCCCGGGCCACACTTTGGATACCTTGCCTCACAAACTTAATTGGTTCCCAGACAGTGTGTAAGGTGAAAAGTGTGTATCCCAAAAATTAATTTCCCATCGGAAACCATTAAAATGAGAACAATCCGTTCCCGGGTCCCCATAAACATGATTATCTACTTTCTAATTTTCTAAGCATTAGAACTAAACAAAATATACCTTCTTTTATGTATAATAAATGTGCTATGGTATTATAATTAGAGAAATAAACTGTACTGTAATAATAAAGTCATTTTATTTACCTTTGTGATGGTTGTTGATGGCTTGATGGAATGGAGTGACCGGTTTCCTCAGCATTAATGATGAGGAACGAAGCCTTCTTCTTTCACCATCTTGAGAAATGATCCCTTGTTGGTGCTTTCTTTGTGATAATTTTATCTAGTTCCTCATCAATTGTGTTCTGTTTAGCTGTGTTGATAGCTTTTTGCATCAAGTGTACAGATGGCTTTTGCAGGTTGTTTGTGGAGCCTGATTGATGGGATATTTTAACCTTGCAGTCTACACTCTGCTTTTGATCTATCAAAGTTGAAACGAGTCCAAATTCCACTGTTTTCTATCAATTTTCTCACCATTTCGCTTATTTTTTTCACTTTTGTTTTTTTTGGTTTCAAGCTCTGTCGTCTCCCTTTTGTGTGTGTGTGTGTGTGTGTGTGTGTGTGAGACAGCGGAAACAACCATTTAGTGGAGACATATGACAGACATTCTTCCATTATGGACCATTTCGTAATGTCTTTTGAAAACGCTTTTTTTTTTGCTACATTTAATTTACGGTAAATAAAATAATCAAAGCTATATATACACTTATTTTTTATTTTATTTAGGTTATTTGCCAAAATTATACTTGGAATTTGATTGCCTGTGTTGATCAATCAATACCAGGCCACGGACCAGTACACAACAATTCATTATTTCTTTTTCATTTATTAAATGAGTCAAGCTGTCTTTTATTTTGAAATGACCGGATTCTCCTCTCTTCTTACTTCTCCTTATTTATATATGCATATATAGATGCTCCCTAATTTACAAACGAGATATGTTCCGAACGGTCGTTCGTAAGTTGAGATTGTTCATAAGTTGCTTCAGTGCTATATTTTGTATGGAGTATGTATTTAATGCTACATTGCCTTACAGTCCAAAACTACACTTAGCGCTTTTTCATTTAGACAGCAAGAGTACATATACGGCTGCTCTATTGATAGAGGCTATTTAAACTCCACACTAGCAACTTGCCAATAAATTTTAGGTCAATTGAACAACAATTCAAAAATGCTGAGTCACTTTATAACAGTTATATAACAGTAGAAACAACGACAAATGAATGAATGACACCACAATACAGAAGCCCCTTATGAACGAGATACTTTCCGAACGTCGTTCGTAAGGTGAATTCGTTCATAAGTACAGTATGTTTAAGGTTTATATAAGTATGTTTTAGGCTTGTATAATTAACCTGTATTGGTTTGTACTGAAAAATAAACTTTAAAAAAAATATATGCTATATCAAGATATGTACATGTACAACTGGAGAGAATACAACATATGTTACTACAAAAGTGTTCGGATGTACCGTTGTTCGTAACGTGAATGTTCGTAAGTAGGGAAGTCTCTGGACATATTTAACCCAGCTAGCGAAAGCTAGCAAAAACGTGAATCCACAATGGATTCATGTTTTTTGAACCCCCCCAACCCCCCGTTCCGTGGTAAAAATATCAAGCGTCGACTGGTCCGCAGTTAGAAAAAGGTTTTGGACCACTGCTTTAATACACCAATGCAAATTATTTGCATCTTTCTCAGGTTTGCATTTGAGTGTCACTGACCTGCATGATACACAATGTCGAACTTGCCGTTTCACTTGCATTCATGCGCCTTAAAGTCCTTTTAACGATTGGAGCCCGGCAAGTGAAATGTGTTAGTGACAGCTGCAGAGCATGACTGACACAAGGGGAGCTGGCTGGCCGTTATATATGCTGACAATGACACCCACTGAGTGGCACTTTTCACTCTACTATTTTCCTCCTGTCAGCCCTGACCTCATTCCTGCTCCACTACCACGACAATATAGGTGCACCTAAACATTGTGATGCCTGAATCGAATACTGATAGTTGTTCTTTTTCATACCTGCAATGACCATTTAGGTTTTCTTGCTAATAATCATAGTAAATTAGACATTTGTTTTTACTTTTACCTCCTTTAAAACGACCACCACCATCTACAACACAGGTGTCAAAGTCAAGGCCCGCGGGCTAAATCCGGCCCGTCACATCATTTTTTCGGCCCGCAAAAGCAAATCAAACTTGTTAAATTCCATGATGATTGCTAAAATCTGAGCCAAAATTTCATATTTTTGGATGTCAACCACAATAAAGGTCATTATTCTTGACTTCAGATTTGAAAACAAGTTATTCATTAATTTGCTGTGTGCTCTATATGTAATATTTGAAGGGATTTAAACATTCTAATGGGTTCCCCAAATTCATAACGGCACTCGAGAGGAAACCATAACTACAATGTGGCCCGTGGCAAAAAAAATGACTTTGACACCCCTGATCTACAAAGTGCTGTCAATGAAACAAAAATAATCCATACAACTTAAAAAAAAGTAAATACAGACAAAAGAAAGCACTAAAACAGTCAAACCAAAAACTAAGTCTCGTGCTAAGTCAAAAATCCCAGAATCAAAATGAAGATTTTTGAAGCCGGCTCAGTGAGCAAAGAGAGGGACGGGCAAAGAAAACAAAAAACAAATCATCAACTTTGAGCCCCCGCTTAGTGCTCAGTGCCTCTAATAGTGTGTGATCCGCACACCTGCGACAACGGGCTAGTGCAGGGGTGGGCAAACTTTTTGACTCGCGGGCCGCATTGGGTTCTAAAATTTGACAGAGGGGCCGGGCCAGGAGCATTTGGAGGGAGTGTTTGGGCCGGAAATACTCCGAACAAGTTATGTCCATAATTTATAAAATCACTTCAAATGACTTCGACTGAGCGTATTTTACAAAGATTCCACAGCATATAGCTATAGTTTACGTTTTA
This sequence comes from Hippocampus bargibanti, assembly GCF_051943395.1. Classification (NCBI taxonomy): domain Eukaryota; kingdom Metazoa; phylum Chordata; class Actinopteri; order Syngnathiformes; family Syngnathidae; genus Hippocampus; species Hippocampus bargibanti. The sequence continues at coordinate 18,314,766 of NC_142743.1, forward strand.
AGACTTGCGCTGAATATATGAAGTCTTGTTTTCGAGTTGATGACGATCCCCATGTGACGTCACGTTTGGACCGCCCTGACCGAGAAAGAGACATACAATGCATTTTGGGTACTTTGTTTAGTCTGAAAACTTCGTGTTAATCCGTGTTGATGGCGAAATTAGAAGGAAAACACATAAATAACGCCATGGTGAATCGTTGTGTGTTGCACCAAGACAACTATTTGATATTCGCTGACACAAATTCCCAGCTGACAAATCAGCCCATTTCCAACGGAGCTTGGGCGCAATCTTCTGCTTTTTCTGGGTGCTCCATTGCTGTCATTGACGGCTCGAATTGATATGGGAGGACTCCTAGAATCAATTGCAAACATTTATGCTTTCCTCTTCAGAAGAACAAGAACAAGAAAACATCTTCTCCGAATCTGAAGCCATTGTTTTGATTCTCGAGCAACCTTCTGAAACTGGCCATTTCCGGATTCATTTTGAAGTCATTTTTATTGGTGTTTTTCATTTAACTAAAAATATCAGCCTGCCTGATTTGGGTATTTTAGATGCTATAAAACGTTTTTCTGATGTCAGTGGGAAACAAAAACAAAAAATGGTGCCGGTTGTCCTTTAAATGTAGTATGTACAAACCTCATAGCACAGTAAAAACACTACAACCCAATTTATTAACTGTCTTTCAAATGTGAAAAATATCCCTGATCAGTTAATAAATTTGTCTCAAGGAATATGCAAGATATGGCATTTACAAACTATTTCGCAGATACTTGGAGGAGGAAATGGAAATAGATTAAAATAACATATGCACTGTGATTTATCAAGATTGCGTCTGTTTTTAAGTTTCCATCGAAGGGGCAAAGAAATCAACATTTATTGAAAAATGGAATCACTTTCAACATTCAAAACATATTATTACACAACGAAATATTCAAGCTCAATAATACCTACTTGTGTTAAATTCCGCCAAATCATAGATGGTTTGTCCTGACCGCGCGCTCAACAAACTCCTCACTGACGCTCTCGCCTTCACGCGCTAACAAAACACGTGTACCGTCGCCGAGCACACAAACATAGACTACCTGCAGTTGAAATTTGCATACTCGGCTCGGCAGCCAATCAGAAGCCTGCTTCTTTCTTCCGGACTTTCGCAAGCGTTACAAAGTCGTGCAATTGCATGTCATTTTCCAAAATAGATGCACAGAACCTCAAACTAGAAGAAAGATTCAAAAGAAGCTAACAACATATGTGACGCTACAAAACGTAAATTTACATTAAACCGTGACTGTAAAGTGTACGTGAGACTTATGAAAGGGGCTTAGTGGCTCGTAGGAATCAATGCAAACGTTGCATTGTGCACCACAATGACAATCGATTACTCTAGCAAAATTTACAGCCATGCGCATTTGCCGTAAATTAAGCAAGGTAGCATTTGTAGTTGGTGCATTCTTGATTTAAAAAAAAACTTTATACTTTGTGACAATGTTTCTTAATGGGATTGGTCTCATTTTGCTTCAAGTTGGGAAAAATGGGGCAGGCAACTTTTCAGTTATCTGCCCTGTTGTTCGCTAGCTTTTTGTCATGAGTTTTAGACACTGTTTGTACTATAAGGACTAGTGCGTCGGCGCCCAGGGAGTGAATGTGAGGCCATTTAACTCATTCACTGCCATTCCCAAATGTATTCTGGAATTGAAAAGCATGATGTGGAGCGCCATTCCTGAATTTGTTCAGGATTAGGTTTTTCTTGGGGGGGGGGTGCTTTTTGGGATCCACAACTGCCATCACCACCTTGCAAACCGTGACAAAAACTAATGGTAGTTATTAACGCGATAGTAGAAAACAATTTAATGGAAACTGGCAAACAGTATAAAGAGCTTGATAAGAGCAAGATGCCGTCCGAGTTGTGCTGTGACACTGCAATCCCCCCCCTCCACCCTTCCACATGCAGAGCGTTTTCACACTCGGTCACGTTTCGGCCACACTCGCTACCACTATCTGCTTTTTTTCGTGCTCGCTTGTGCTGATTTTTTTTCCTGTTCCGTTTTTGTGAATTCCACGCTGTTCGCTCTCGTTTTCTCCTCTATCTTTGTTTTTGCACTCTCTCTTCTCTCGAACCCCCCACCCCCCAATATCCGGCTCGCCACCAAAGTAGAGGTTCCATGCAATCTTCTAGTTTCAGATCATTGTTTTAAAAAATAGACATTTGCTCAAAAATCTATCTAAATCTATATGATTCTATTTGGTGCTGGAAAATACAAACACTGGGAAAAAAACTCGTCACCAACTCAAAAACAAGACTTCCTGAATATTCAGCGCGAGTCTTAAAACGTAAACTATAGCGATATGAGGTGGAATATTTTTAAAATACGCTGAGTAGAAGTCATTTGAAGCCATTTTACAAATTATGGACACGACTTGTCTGGAGACGTCGGTTGTCCTTTAACTTGAACGCTTATAGTACTTCAGGATTCGCAATCGTAAATCCTGAATTGATTTAACATTTATGTTTTGTCATTTTCTGAAATTGAGGAAGGAAAAATAAACACAACCCACACTCTGGCTCAAATCACGTATTTTTTTCTCCCCGTGAGATGTCAGAGAGAATTTGATCAGAGGGGAGAGGAAAAAATACTCAAACTCATAATTGGTCAGTACCGGACGTGTGTAGGCAACTTTAGATGTCACTATGAAATGAAAGCTAAATGAATCTTTCATGTTGCAGTTATGCTGTACTTGAATTAATACAATCATTTCAATGTCAATTTTTATGAAATAATTGGCTCTAGTGTGTTTTACCTGCAGTGAATGAGTTAATAAATCTGCCCGCTCACTGCAATCAAAGCAGAGCTTATAAAACCGGTCCCTATGACATACCCATTGAATCCATTTTTATTTACTGCCGTGAGCTACGCATAGCGTGTGTGTTGACATCATTGCATTACTACCATTTATAGATAGATAGTATGGACAGTATATGTCCTCTACCACGAATACAAGCGAGTCGAACCAGCACAAGAAAGCACGTGAACGTTGCTTTCTTATGACGAATGGAAAATGAACTCCTTCACGTCTTCATTCGTCATTCCTCATCTCCCCATGGATCGCTGTGAACCCCCCACCACCATCCCTCAACAATAAACACTATGGCGACTTTATGTATGGTCTTCTTGCGTCATGCACAGATAGGCTGTGCTCATTATACACAACGTTAAAAGTGATCATTGTGGTGCGCATGTTAATGGCCGTGCTCTCAAGCTGAAGGATGACCTCATCAATGAGCGAATGTGTAGAGAATTTTGCCCCTTCTTCATCCCCCTGGTAGGAAAATTTGGATCAGAGCCACGAGCGCAGCTCATCTGCTGAGCATCACGATCGTCACTTGTTTCCTCAAAGGGTACCAACCGACAGTAAAATTGAGTTAGTGCAGCAGCAACCCGTCATGAAGCTCTCATCGTCGACCTCAGGTGTGTTATTGACTGTAATTGCGCTCATATGTGTCAGCCCGCCTTCACTATATACGCAAATACCAGCGCTGACTTTCTGTGCGGCTATATTTATACACGTATACAGTGCAGCGGAGTGCCAGTATATATATTTTTTGGGCGCACACACAAATGGCATCTTTAGCGGCCGTTTCTATGGGAACCGAGTTGCCACGGAAACACAGCACGTCTCTTTGAATTAGAAACGTCTTCTCCTATCTCCTCACGGCGTCCTGTCTGTCCCCCTTTTCACTTCTCGCCATCTTGTCTCATGCCACTTTGACAGGCCAAGCTGTCAGTCATAACCATGTTAGGAGGACATGCGGCCCTTAAATAAATAAATACATTAATTAATAATAAAAAAAACTAAAATCTAATTAAAGTACAATAAATGACATTAAATTTAATTGAATTAAAATAAATAGAGTCCTGCTCTGGCTTCCCTGTGTGGAGTATACATGTTCTCCCCGGGCTCGCGTGTTTTCTCCGGGTCCTCCGGTTTCCCCCCACATTCCGCCCGAAGACGGCTGGGATAAGCTCCAGCACCCCCCATGACCCTAACAAGGAATAAAGCGGTCTGGAAAATGGATGGATAAAATACATTAATTAAAATAAATAAATAAATAAACAAACAAATACAGTAAAGTCTCGTTATATCGGATATATCGATAGTCCCGGTTATATCGATACTATTTCTATGCACGCACGGAGAAAATTACATGCAAACAGGGTCGGATATATCGATAGTCCCGGTTATATCGATATTTTTTCGGACTCCCTTGAATATCGATATAACGAGACTTTACTGTACCTAAAAATGAAATTAAAATGCAATAAATGGCATTAAAGTTAAACAAATATATTAAAATAAATAAATACCTAAAAATTACATTAAAATACAATAAATGACATTAAAGTTAAATAAATAAATAAATAAATAAATAACTGAATACATGAATACATGAATAAATAAAAAATACATTGAAATACAGTAAATGACATTAAATTTAAATAAAGTTAAATAAATACATAAATAAATAAATACACAAATAAATAAATAAATAAATGAACCTGGCGCGCCTGGCTGCCACTGCTGACCCACAGAAAAACTTATACAGTGTAAAGTGTCCATGAGAGAAATTAAAAGTATTATTATTATTATTATTAAGTAAAAAATAACTACAATGAATGACATTAAATTTAAATACACAAATACAAATTAATAAATAACTAAATACATAAATATATAAATTAATGATTGAATAAATGAATAAATAAATACATAAAACTAAAATTAAATTCAAATCCAATAAATCATCATCATACATCATACATTTCATTAAATGACATTAAATTTAAATAACCTAAAATAAATACATTAAAATAAATAATAATAACACATAAATAAATAAAAAAGGATTAAACTATAATTAAATACATTAAATTTAAACACATAAATAAAAAAACAACTAAATATATACATACAGGTATGAATAGATGATTGAATATATGAATAAATAAATACAACCAAAATTAAATGAAAATACAGTAAAGTCTCGTTATATCGATATCGGATATATCGATAGTCCCGGTTATATCGATATTTTTTTGGACTCCCTTGAATATCGATATAACGAGACTTTACTGTACAATAGAATACATGAAATGTAAATACATTAAAATAAATAAAATAAATAATAAAAATACATAAATAAAACTAACATTAAATTAACATGCAATAATGTCATTAAATTTCAATAAATAAATAAATACATACATACATACTTCCTTAAGTTCTGAAAGGTGCTGATAAATGAAATGTATTATTATTATTACTACATACATACATACATACATACATACATACATACATACATACATACATACATACATACGCATACACACACACGCATACACACACACGCATACACACAAATAATTCTGGGAAACTGTAGGACTTTTGTACCATTTGTACAAATTTGGACCATTTGTACATAAAAAGTGACGGAGGCTGCGGGTGTTCTTTTTTTCATAAAAAGCCACAGGAACGAGAGTCTGAATGACACTCAAAAGATAACGATGGGAAGGGATCCTACCAAGTGTCGAGCGGGAAGATTGAAAAGGGGATGGCGGGGAGGGTGCGCGACACGGGTATATGCCACGGTGGGATGGAGACAGCTGATGAAACGGATGATTGATTTTCACGCTCCCGTATCAGTAACCGCACTGCTACACTTATCCGGCCTATCAGATTTTATCCGATTCGTTTATTTTCGTGTCGAATGTGTGCAGCCCAGATGAGATGAGTGGGAGGTCAAGAAGGCGAGCAAAGGTGAAGGAGCTACCGATGAATGCAGTTTTTCCGGTACAAATTCGCACAAAAGAGAACTGGGAGAAAAATCACGCTGATCCCTCGGGTCGTGATACATTTCGGGAAGCCCGTGAGGGATGCACGGAAAAGAAGAGATGCAGGATAGGAATCAGGGCTACACATGTGCAACAAAAGTTAGCAGTCACGTCATGACAAGGTTTTGAACCCTGTGGCTCAAATTGCAAGGCGCACTTGACTCCGGCATGAACCTTCACGCCAGGACGTCTTGCCTTGCTCCAGAATCAAAACAATGGCTTCAGATTAGGAGAATATGCTTTCTTGTTACTCATCCAGTTATGAATATGATTCAAATAGTTCTGAAGAGGAAAGCATAAATGTTTGTAATTGATTAAAGAAGTCCTTCTGCATCAATTCGAGCCGTCAGAACTCCAATGTAGCGTCCCAGAAAATGCACAAAATGGCGCCCAAGCTCCGTTGGAAATGGGCTGATTTGTCTGCTGGGAATTTGTGTCAACTAGTATCAAATAGTAGTATTGGTGCAACACACAACGATTCACCATCGCGTTATTTATGTGTTTTCCTTCTAATTTCGCCATCAACACGATGTTTTCAGACGAAACAAAGTACCCAAAATGCATTGTGTGTCCTTTCCTGGTCAGAATCGTCACTAACTCAAAAACAAGACATCCTGAATATTCAGTGCGGGTCTTAAAACGTAGAATATAGCTATATGCCGTGGAATCTTTTTAAAATACGCTCAGTAGAAGTCATTTGAAGCCATTTTCCAAATTATGGACACAACTTGTTTGGAGACGTCGGTTGTCATACCGACGTCATACCTTCCATATAAAATTTAGCAATGAAGCAACTTACGATCAAATTCACTTGACGAACGACCACTCGGAACGTGTCTCGTTCGTGAGGTGGTCTGTATTATTATAACTGACTTTAAAAAAAAAAGAAAGTTATGCACTTGGGACAGCTTTTGGCTCTTTGAATCGAATTGTCACAAGGTAAGACTGCGACAAGACACAGATGAGAGGGAGCATTTTCACACAGTGACTTTGTTTTTGCATATTTTTGTCGAAATCCAAGCGCCGAAAGCATCAGTGGGAAACCAGTTTATTGGAGATCAAACAATTTAAGGTGATTTCATGCTTGGGAACTACCTTTTTTTTTCATGTTAATGTCAATGCTGCGATGCAAAATATTACCAGCTTCCAATTTCCAACCGCCTTGACGAACATATTAACAAAGCGCCAAGCTGTCATCTATGTTCGACACAGTTTCAGCGACTAATTAGCCCCACTTTGTAAATCACGAGCCGTCACATTCACGTCCAAAGATTAGTGCGCTAAACCGTTTTTTATCTTTATACAGCTTTCCAAAGCTTTCTTTCTTTCCAGTGTGGCAAGTGTTGATTGTACTGAATCCCACAAATATCAAATCATTATGACAAGGTTTCTTTCAAGTAATCCAAACAGTGATTCACACTCTCAACTATTTGCTGACTGTAATAATAAAATTCAGCAATGTAGTTAAATGGACCTGTGCAGATTATTTTCCGCCCCTTGTTGCCACATATGTTTGCTGCACAGCGAAACCTGTGGGCACAAAACCGAAATATCAACAAAAACCTTTTTTTCTGAACCGGTCCCCAACTTCTATGTGTGTGTGTGTGTGTGTGTTCTTGTATTCATGACATTGTGAGGACCGGCATACGTTTTTAACTGCAGAGTGAGGACATAATAATAATAATAATAATAATACAGTAAAGTCTCATTATATCGATATTCTCGGGAGTCGGAAAAAATATCGATATAACCAGACTATCGATATATCCGATCCTGCGGCATGTAAATTTTTTCCTTGCGTTCATAGAAATAGTATCGTAATAAGCAGTACTATCGATATAACCGATAGCGATATAATGAGACTTTACTGTAATAATTCCATTACATACATACAATACAATACATTCCATTTTAAGCGCCTTTCAAAGCTCTCAAGGACACTTTACAGTCACAGACAAGCTTAGGTACTACAATAAATAAAATACAATCACAAATAGAATGCAATAAATAAAATACATGCGAAGTGACAACATTTTGGTTGGTCCTCACTTTGACACCCTTTAAATCAACTCCTAAGTGTACAAAAAAGTACCCTGTACTTTCCCCCCAAATGTCCCCAGAATGAGCCAACGTAGACTTTTTCGCCAGAAGACAAAGCCCTGTTTCGTAAAGGCTCACACATAAACACACACACTGAAATGCTTCCATCATCTTCAATGCACTTTTTTGGGTGGAACACATTTTTGCTGGGTTTACAAAGTGTGTTTTTCCAAGTATTTATTTTTTAATGTATTTTCTATTTATAAATTTTAAATTGAAGTTAAAATCTGTTGACTGCCAGACGTGCAAAAATATGTCCACTCCAGTGCCAGGGGTGTTGTCATTGTCACTTGAATTCCAGGACCCACAGAATATTGAGTTTTAGGACTACATAAACATTTAATGCAGCGTAAAAAAAACTTACACTCTCTTCTTTCAACAGAAAAAAAGTGTTAATTCCTAAATTATATCGGTCTGGGGTTATATGAGCTTGAAATGAGGGCGGCTGTCCAAAATACAATGCATTGGTTTATACAGCGCTTTAACAACAGCTGAAGCTGGAACAAAGCGCTAATATGGAAAAAAGTGAAATGCTGCCTCCTTGCGGAAGGGAAAACACATTGCCAGAGGCCATGGCCAGCGCCTTACCGGTACCCAAAAAAAAGAATACATTCGGGAATGGCGCTCTACGTTATATTTTCAATTACCAAATAAATTCATGAATGGCAGTGAATGAGTTAAAGGGTGCATGCACCCCTTTAACTGAAAATGACAATGTTATTTATGTGGTCCACAATGTTATGATATTTAGAAATAACTGTGACCTGTTCCAGACTTTGTTCAGGGCGTGTGATTGCCTCAATGGCTCACGGCCCACATGGGTTGATTTGTCATTTTTAACAGCTTGCAAATATATTTCCACATGAAGGGGTATATTTTATATTCCTAATGTTCATTGGTTGATTTAAATGGGGCGGAAAGACCAGACCAGCCTTTGTGTGTGTATAGGACACATTCAGTTCCAAGTGTGGTTGCACTATACAGTGATACCTCGGTTTACGAACCCCTTGGCTTACGAACTTTTCGGTTTACGAACGTTAAATTTATGAAAATGTTACCTCGGCATACGAACTTTTTTCGGGATACACCCAGAGCTGCCTCAATGAGTGATGTGTCGTTCGCAAACAAGCCCGTTCCTCTAACAACAAAATGGCAGCCGACTGTTTTTACTCCTCTATTCCTCGCCCCCAGTCTTCGGTTAAAGCCACGTAATTGGTCAAGAACGCAACAGTGAGGGGGGGGTGGGGTTTACAGATAGAGAGACACTGAAACCGTTCTGCAAAAAGAAAATGGCTGCCGAGTTTTTTTGTCCTCTATTCTCCGCCCCCAGTTTTAGGTTAAAGCAACGTGATTGGTCAAGAACGCAGCAGTGAGGGGAGGTGATAGTTCAAATGCAGAGTGTAGACTGCAAGGTTAAAATATCCCATCAATCAGGTTCCACAAACAACCCGCATAAGCCATGTGTACACTTGATGCAAAAAGCTATCAACCCATCTAAACAGAACACAATTGATGTGGAACTAGATAAAATTATCGCAGAGAAAGCACCTACAAGGGATCATTCCTCAAGATGGTGAAAGAAGGTTACGTGTGTTTAATGCTGAGGAAACCAGCCACTCCACTCCATCAAGCCATCAACGACCATCACAAAGGTAAATAAAACGACTTTATTATACACTACAGTTTATTTCTTTAATTATAATACCATAGCACATTTATTATACATAACATAAGGTATATTTTGTGTAGTTTTAAGGCTTAGAAAATTCGAAAGTAGAACATTATGTTCAATGGGGACCTCGGAACGGATTCTTCTCATTTTAATGGTTTTCTATGGGAAATTAATTTTTGGGATACACACTTTTCGCCTTATACACTCTGTCTGGGAACCAATTACTTTCGTAAGCCAAGGTATCACTGTACTTGTAAAGAGTGTTGGTATTGCTTTCACATGCGACTAACCGTTACCCAAACTGTTGATGCGATGATTTGGATCCGATTGAATAGAAGCGGGGCCGTTATTAAGCAGCGCCATTGTCACCGCCTGCGTGACAAACTCACCTTTCACTACTGAGAGCAAAGCAGAGATGAATTCCGTGTGGGAGAACTCCTCCTCGCCGCATGTATTTTGTCTCTGTCGTTGAATATGACTCATCTGCATCTGTTGACAAAAACACGCCGGCATTCTGGCAGCGGTCAGGTATCATGACGTAATGGGTTGGAGAAAGAAATAAAAATGCCCAAAGTCCACACGACATCTTGTTATCCCGAAGCAATTATTTCCTTTTGAGATCGGCTTGGTGACACACTGAAGCAAACCTTATGACGCCTACAAAGAAAAGTCAATGTCGTTTATATATTTATTTATGCTTCATCTTTCTTCGATTTGTGTTTTTTTTCCGTAAAATACATCCGTCGCACATCTGGGTTGCACGGGTCATAGCTAATTGGTTGCGCGTCGAGTTTGGATCGGCGCTATCTTTGCCCAATCAGTATACACAGCTCCCATGTGTCAGTGATTAATTACCCGCATTGCCGCCAGTGCAAATGAGCATAATCAACTCCTCATGAAGGCGCTTTCCATTAACTGGTGGGGCCGAGGGTAAGGCCAAATTGACTCCTCCACTTGTCTTAGCAGGGCTTGCTCTTTTTGAAGGGGTTGTTAGTTGAATGCACCTTTTATTGCCTCAAAAAAGGGCCTCTATTTTCGAGATTGGAGACAGCCGAGGGATTATATGACGTACTGTGTAGTCAAACGTGTGTACAGTAGTGCAGTGTTTCACAACTTTTACTGGGCCGTGGCGCATATTTTACATTCGATTAATTTCACTGCACACCACAAAAATGTTTGTTGGGGAAAAAAACACATTACAATCTCATCTCAATTTACTTACAAATTCACTTGGTGTGAAATCCGGGCCTGTTCAGTTGAACACAAACATCTTCTCGTCTTGTGTGAATGGCAACAGATGGATTCTCGGGTTAATTGTACTTTCTGCTAACCAGTCGGAGAAAATTAATTGATTCTGCATTTCATTCAAAAGTTACTGGCATAAATGAATGACACCCCCCAACCCAGAGTAGTTAAGTAATTATTTTCAGAGTAATTCAGTGAAATTGGATGGTTTTTGGCAGTAGAATGATCTCTTTACGACACCTTCATTGGGACGTATCAGTTAGTTTGGAATCCCTCAAGTTGGGGACAAAACACACATTTATTGTACCAAGGAAGGGTATGCTTACTTGTAAATTTGTTTTGTGTGTGAAAACTATAATAATAATAATAATAATAATAATAATTGAAATAATAATTAAAATAATTGGATTGGATTTGCCTTTATTACTCTCTCAGTGGAGAAATTTACATTTCACAGCAGCAACGTGATGAAACGAATGAAAGTAGAAAAACAAAATACAGGAGCTGCTGGAAAGGCAGCCACTCTCGCGGCGCCGTCTTGAAGTCAAAAGAACAAAAAAAACTAAATAACAAATAATATGACAACACAAAGACACAGAGTGCTTCATTCTTAAGCACTTTCTGTACCCTCTTTGTGAAGCAGTTCTAGATGAAAGAGGAGAGGATCAAAGCGTCTTTCCACCAGTGGATCAGGGACATCATGGTGGAATGTGCAGCAAGCTAAATGTTGAAAGCAAACATGCAGCTAATAATAATAATAATAATTATTATTATTATTATTATTATTATTTATTTATTTATTGTTGTGATTGTGATTGTTATGAAGATTGTTGTTGTTGTTATTACTATAACTATTATAGTTATTATTATAACTGTTATAATAATCAAAATCATTCTAATAATCATTATAATAATCATTATAATAAAGTTTATTATTATTATTAGAACTATCATTATCATTTATTTATATAATAATCATACTATTTATATTGTATTATTTTTAATATTTATTTATTTAGATTATATATACATATATTTACATATATTTATACTTCTATTATTATATTTATTTATATACTTTATTATTAATATCTGTTTATTATTATTAATTAAAAAACAAATACTACTACTACTAATAATAAATGTATTTATTATGATTCATAAAAAGTAATAATATATATATAATAAATCTTAAACATTTATTATTATTACATTTATTATTATAAATAGTAATAATAATCATCATCATCATAATATCATAATAATGAATGTGATGATGATGATGATGATGATGATATATTTTTTCATCCTGTAAAAAAAAAATCTCAAAGATACTTTCATGCAGCACAGCATGAATCAAAACAACGGTCATGCTGGAACATTCGGGCAGTTAGATGGGGTACACCCTGAACTGCTTGCCAGCAAAATTGTAGGGGGCACACATCGACAAACAATAAAAAAAATATTTATTAATTGAATTACGTTCAAAATCAGAACCAGAAAGCCTTTAATAGTCCCACAATGGGGACATTTGCAACAACAAAAAATCCTCTGCGTGGTTCTGACTGCTTCAATTGCACTAAGTAATATGTTCCCTGAGAGATGTTGAACTCAAACTGCCTGTTTTGCTTTATGACCTCCTTGAAAACGTCCAAAATAGTCACCTAGTCCACCGTTACAGAGTAGCGTTGTTCTTTCCTCTTTGTTTCAACTGTTCTAGTGAACAAGCTTTACTTCCCTGCGCAACCTTTTGGGCTTGAATGACATGCATTCGCTGTAACAATGGACTTAATTGCTTCCTTCTTGTCGTGCGCATAGTGACAATAGAGGTGAGTGTTCACTGGGCATTGGATGTTTGTAAATGAGTTTGACACGGTTTCAAGACAAAGAGATTCATTAACATTCATTAGACAGTCAGTTGATTGCAAGCCAGTAGCCGGCAGCACGATAGAAGGCGTCATGGGGTAATTTGGAAGGGCCTGCTACAGCTCTTGCAAAGATGAACGATGCTATTTTTTTTTACACACAACGAAGTCGTTAAACTCTTTAAGGCAGGGGTGTCAAAGTCATTTTTTGCCGCGGGCCACATTGTAGTTATGGTTTCCTCTCGAGGGCCGTTATGAATTTGGGGAACCCATTAGAATGTTTAAATCCCTTCAAATATTACATATAGAGCACACAGCAAATTAATGAATAACTCGTTTTCAAATCTGAAGTCAAGAATAATGACTTTTATTGTGGTTGACATCCAAAAATATGAAATTTTGGCTCAGATTTTAGCAATCATCATGGAATTTAACAAGTTTGATTTGCTTTCGCGGGCCGAAAAAAAATGATGTGGCGGGCCGGATTTGGCCCGCGGGCCTTGACTTTGACACCTGTGCTTTAAGGGTATCTGCATGATTGGAGAACTGCAATCTGGATGGCCGGCGTCTTTGTGTATATCTGATTTTAGAAACATGTCCTTCCTCGGTGGTCTCCTTTGCTTTTTAAATGTGGGTTACATTTGATCAAATAAGAATATCTTTCGTAAAAGGCAGTAATTATTTAAAGGACACCATTTTTTTGTTTCCTAACTCACATCAGAAAAACGTTTTGTAGCATCTAAAATATCCAAAACACGCAGGCTGATATTTTTAGTCAAATGCAAAACACCAATAAAAATGAGTTAGTGTCCCAAAACTACTTCAAAATGACCCCGGAAATGGCGAGTTTCAATAGGTCCCGCCCCCTTATTTGTGACATCGCGTCAGGACGTCTTCGTCTTGTTCTAGAATCAAAACAATGGCTTCAGATTCAGAGAAAATGTTTCTTGTTACTCATCCAGTTATGAATATGATTCAAATCGTTCTGAAGAGGAAAGCATAAATGTTTGCAATCGATTAAAGAAGTCCTTCCGTATCATTTTTAGGGGTCAGGACTCCAATGTAGCGTCCCAGAAAATGCACAAGATGGCGCCCAAGCTCCGTTGGAAATGGGCTGATTTGTAGGCTGGGAATTTGCGTCAACTAGTATCAAATAGTAGTCTTGGTGCAACACACAACGATTCAATCGCGTTATTTATGTTTTCCTTCTATTTTCACCATCAACACGGATCAACACAAAGTTTTCAGACCAAACAAAGTACCCAAAATGCATTGTATGTCGCTTTCTCGGTCAGCGGCGTTCCAGACGTGACGTCACGTCTGGAATCGTCACCAAGTTGTAAACAAGACTTCCTGAATATTCAGCGCGAAACTTAAAACGTAAAATATAGCTATATGCGGTGGAATCTTTGTAAAATACGCTCAGTAGAAGTCGTTTCAAGTGATTTTACAAATTATGGACACAACTTGTTTGGAGGCGTCGGTTGTCCTTTAAAACAACTCTCTGTCTTGAATCTAAATGTGAAATGTTCTTGTATCTCGTCTCCATAAAGTACCGGGATTATTCAGGCTTCACTAATGAACAGGCAAACAAAGAACATCAACTACAATTGAGTGTTGGAGCATGAAAAACCTTTACCTAAATTAAAATAATTAGTGATGACTCTCACTCACACACAAAGAGGAAACGATTGCGCACACCGTATCCTATTTTATTAGGATAGCTATTTTTTTTGTATTTCAATGCAGGCACATGCGCTCTCGCAGACGCCCAAGAAACGGTCCCACTGCGAGAGTGAATCATATTCCACCGCCTCTCCAATCATTTCCTGGACAGAAATAGCAATGTGTCATTCAAATAGGACATTATAGGATGTTTAAAATCGGGCAAATGAAGCTGAGTGTCTTTTGAAACGAGGTCATCGATAATTAAACAGCTGAATGTGAGATTAATTAACAGTGTGTGCCTATGTGTGCGCGTTTGATTTGAAACATGTCGGCGGGTTCATGCTGGGAAAGATTGACGGTCACAGCAGCGGGTTGACTGTGAGGCGGGGAAGATGAAAGGAGGCAAAAGACGAGTGTGATGAAGTGGAAAAGCTGATTGTTGCCGGGCGCTTTGCGCCCGATGCCGTTCGGTGTGTCACGAAGTGTGCGCGAGTTCTCAGCTTTGGCCTGTTTTGCCAAGTGAGACTCAAAAGTCTCTTTCTCGCTCTCCCTCTCCCCAATCCTCTCCCACCAGAGCTGGTTGAGCGTCAGGCTGAGACGGTGCGGTTCCCTTGCAAATCTAATTGGAGACAGGCTTTCATAGGCATGACATGGAGATGAGTTGCCAAATCCTTTCAGGCCCTCAGCAGTGACGCAGCAGGACGATCCCCGACAGTTTTAACGGCTCTGTCCTTCGCTCAATAGAACTTGCAGAGTGCGACTTTAACGTTTTCCAAGCGGATGGATGGTAACGCTAATAATGATGGTGAATATTTGCGCTGTGTCAAAGAATCAGACCCAAGAAACTGTTAATATAACGAGAACAAAACCACAGACATACACCAGAAGTTACAGATTGAGGACAGCAGCACGCCAGATCTGTCAATGTGTCAATCTGTCTATGCGTCTATCCGTCCATCCATCCATCTATCCATCGATCCTTCCATCCGTCCACCCTCCACCCAACCCATCTATGAAATAATATAAGATTGGATTGGATTGGAATAGCCTTTATTAGTCTCACAGTGGATAAATGTACATTTCACAGCAGTAAAGTGATGAAAGTAAGAGGAAAGAAAAGGAAGAAGTAGAAAAACAAAATAAAGGAGGTGCTGAAAATGCAGCTACTCTCGCCGCGCCATCTTGTCAAAAGAACAAAAAAAGAATACTACGACAACACAGACACAGTCATTCAATCTTATGCACTTTCTACACCTTCTTTGTTGTATGAAGCAGTTCTAGATGAAACAAGAGTGGATCAAAGCATCCTTTTTGCCAGTGGATCTGGGACGTCATGGTGAAGTGTGCACGCCTGCTACAATCTAAATGCTGAAAAAAAATATGAAGTTGTAGCATCCATTGATGAAAAGAGATTGTCTCACATCTTCTGTCCCGTGTAAATCCGCTTCGATTCCAAGCCGCGACAGTTCCACATACGCATCGGCGGTCTGCGCTGACACTCCTTTCTTCTCATCGTGGGCTCCTCAAGCCATGCATCCATCCAGCCGCAAACTGTCCAACAGCACCGACCTTTCCGCTGAACAAAGCGGGGCTGTGAAAACGCTGCCCAGTGCAGCCGCAAAAAAGCACAATCGCCCCAGAGCTGTCCAATGACGACAGTCAAATGGCACCGATATTCCTCCCAAATCAAAAACAGTGCTGGCTTAAGAAAAGGCGCAACCTCAGCACCTCCTCAGCAGAGTCTCCTCCTTGATGAATGTTGACACCAAAAATGCTGAAAATGCTGATAAAATATTAAATATTAAATATTAAATATTAAATATTAAATATTAAATATTAAATATTAAATATTAAATAGTAAATAGTAAATATTAAATATTAAATAGTAAATAGTAAATAGTAAGTAGTAAAAATTAAAAATTAAAAATTAAAAATTAAAAATTAAAAATTGACAAATGAAAAATGAAAAATGGAAAATAAAAAATAAAAAATAAAAAATAAAAAATAAAAAATAAAAAATAAATATTAAATATTAAATATTAAATATTTATACAATAATTGTACAATATTTATACAATATTTATACAACATTTATACAATATAAAATATAAAATAGTTATAAAATATTTATAAAATATAAAATATTTATAAAATATAAAATATAACATATTACAAATTTCCCCATTGTGGGACTATTAAAGGCGTTGAGATTCTGATTCTCTCTAATATAAAAGCAGTGGTATACCTCAGAGAGCAGTGATAAGACCCAGAGGTTTGGGTCACTGTGGTAACTAACTGTGGTCGGTCACACAGCTTCTGCTCAAAAGTAAAGAAAATGCCTCCCAGAGTGATGATTGCCGTATGTATCGTCTGCATATTCAGCACGTCATGACTATTCTGAGCGTGTTGAAACTTAAAAGCCACGTTTGATGTCACTTGTTAAGACGTGAGAATGAGGCGGTAGCAAGATGTAAGAGAATTTTTATCAGGAAGAAGCATTGAAGTGACAGAATGTTAATTGGTCACAACCTTCTTGAGAGAAACACAGACTTGAAAGGGTATTCGTTGTATGGTCCTTCTTTTGACCTCGAACCTGTTTTTGGTTAAATTGTGTATTCAGTCTTACTATAAGGGCCACTCCGCAAATGAATGTATATATAAACACTTTCACTTAGCCATTTGGAAATTGATGTTTTAAACCAACACAAATATACTTGCAGTGCAACCGACGCCTCCGGACAAGTTGTGTCCATAATTTGTAAAATGGCTTCAAATGACTTCTACTGAGCGTATTTTACAAAGATTCCACCGCATATTTTACATTTTAAAACTCGCGCTGAATATTCAGGAAGTCTTCTTTTCGAGTTGGTGACGATTCCTTACGTGACGTCACGTCACGTCAGGAACGGCCCTGACCGAGAAAGCGACGCACAATGCATTCTGGGTACTTCGTTCGGTCTGAAAACATTGTGTTGATGGCGAAAAAACAAGGGAAACATAAATAACGCAATGGTGAATCGTTGTGTGTTGGACCAAGACTACTATTTGATACGAGTTGATACAAATTCCCAGCAGACAAATCAGCCCATTTCCAAGGGAGCTTGGGCGCCATCTTGTGAATTTTCTGGGACGCTACATTGGAGTCCAGACGCCTCGAATTGAGGTGAAAGGACTTCTTTAGTCGATTGCAAACATTTATGCTTTCCTCTTCAGAACTATTTGAATCATATTCATAACTGGATGAGTAACAAGAAAGCATCTTTTCCGAATCTGAAGCCATTGTTTTGATTCTAGAGCAAGGCAAGACGTCCTGGCGTGATGTCACAAACAAGGGGGCGGGGCCTTCTGAAGGAAAAAAGTG
Organism: Hippocampus bargibanti; assembly: GCF_051943395.1. NCBI lineage: Eukaryota > Metazoa > Chordata > Actinopteri > Syngnathiformes > Syngnathidae > Hippocampus > Hippocampus bargibanti. The sequence continues at coordinate 18,332,565 of NC_142743.1, forward strand.
AGAAGAAAAAAATCACAGTGAAGACTTAAACTTGTCATGGACCAAGTCAGAAGGTAGCTGTGAGGAAATGAAAAGGCAGTTGAGTAATCTCAGGCTGTGCGTTTCTCCACTGTCACTCTGGCTCAACATGTCACCGAGAGAAAAAACATAAAGGTCAGCTGTGACAAGGCTATTGATCCCGCAGGACAATTACAATGGCTAAATCACACACCACCGAGTTCAGAAAGTGCTGCGGCATACACTCGATAGACAGCAGTCACAAATGGACATGCAATCATACACTTATCACCCAAACTCATTTTATCCTATTGTAGCCGCGACCTTGTTCTCTCAGTTTCAATTAAGAGATTTGTGTGAAGAAGGGAATGTCATGAAAAGCGTCTGCTTCTGGATCGACAACGCTAATCGGCCGTTCAGTGTCACAATTACTTCCTTTGCTTGTGTGCAAGATCAATAACATGCTTCAATTTGTTCATCTGTGCAGATGGAATTGCACAGTCACCTTGGATTTAACTGTTTATATACACATACACGCACACACACACACCTTTCACTTGTTGCTGCTTCTCTTCGTCTATCCACGAATCCATTTCCTTTAACTTTTAAAGGACAACCGACGCCTCCGGACAAGTTGTGTCCATAATTTGTAAAATCACTTCAAATGACTTCTACTGAGCGTATATGACAAAGATTCCACCACATATAGCTATATTTTACGTTTTAAGACTCGCACTGTCCGTGTATATTGCTCGGGGGAAGGAACTGGAGTTGGAGGTGTTCAGGTTGGGTTCCAAAAGAAAACCATTTTCATTCACTAATTTGCTTCTTGGCTGAAGTTGAACACCTCTAATCAGGCCTCTCAGAAGACTCGTTAGTATTATCACATGATAAAAGCCACAATAACTAAACACCTCAAACACGATGGAGAAAATTGATCTCTTTGACTGTGCAAAGCCTGCATTTACTCTTCCTCAATGCACTGGTACAGCCCTCGCCACCTTTCTTTCCACGCTGCCAATCCTTTCGCCCTCTCTTGACACTGCAGTGTTGGCGCCTCATTACTGAGAAGAGTAGGTAGCAGAGATCATATCTGTCCCTCTGGCAGAAAAGAAAAAAAAAACAGGCGGTAAAGAGGGTCGGATGTGATGTATTGTGCTTGATGAGCACTCGCTCTCCTGCATGATTCGCACGTATGATCGACGATCCACGTGGCTGAACACACGCGCATGCATGAACATTATTATCATTTTTATTTTTTATTTTTGTTTACATGCCGAACGCAGAAGCATATGAACATCGAGGTGGTCGTTCACCGTTGCATTTAAGCCCTTTAGGTTATGATAATGATGATGTTCTCGAGATATAAATGGAGTTTCAAAAGAAACTTTCATTGGTTCAGACACTCCTCCTTAGCTTTCACAAACAGGAAACAAACATGAAGTTGTATCCCAGCCTGGCAGTCAGTAAAAACGATTGGTTTTTATCTGGCGATCTACAAACCTTGCTATGTTGACGTTTTACTTTGGGAATCTCACTCAGAAAGAAGCAATTTCCTCGGGTGTGACTTATCAGTCATGATAACACAACAACCTAGAAATGTTTTGAGATTATTTTTACCATACTTTGTACTCATTTAGCTGTACCTTTTTATAATTTCTATGCCACATTTGATTGGATGGTTAAAAAAATGTAATCATCTTGTAATCTTATTTTGTTATTTATTTATTTGCATATTACAGTAAAGTCTCGTTATATCGATATCGGTTATATTGATAGTACCGCTTATTACGATACTATTTCTATGAACGCAAGGAGAAAATTACATGCGCGCAGGGTCGGATATATCGATAGTCCCGGTTATATCGATATTTTTTCAGACTCCCGAGAATATCGATATAACGAGACTTTACTGTAATTAATTAATTAATTAATTAATTAATGTGTTTGTGTATTTCTTTAGTTAGTTAGTTGTTTATTATTTTTCCTATCTATTTATTTATGCATTTGCATATTTATGTATTTATTGATATATTTATTTATGTGTTTGTTTATTTATTTATATATTTGAGTATTCATGTATTTATTTTATTTATCTATTTATTTATGTGTTTGTGTATTTATTTAATGTATTTTTTTATTTATGCATTCATTCGAGAATGTATTTCTTTATGTGTATTTATTTATTTATTTTGTATTTATTTAGCGTTTCTCAAACTTTACCGAGGCAAAAAGCAGATTTTACGTTGAGGGATAATTTCAGTTCCGTCAAAGTCAATTCAAAGTCAGCTTTATTGTCAAATATGCGAATATGTATGACATACAGCACAGATGAAATTAATGTCCTCTCGGACCCAGCGTGCAAGGCAGTTATAATGTGGCTAAAAAAGACATACAATTGACAACAGACAATCCATGTAATTGCTGAATGTAAAGTGAGGTAGCGTCGTATGTAAAGTGAGGTAGTCGTATGTAAAGTGACGTAATGCAAAAACAAAAACAAAAAAGAGTTGAAGTGAGGTCTTGCAGAAAAAACGAGGAAAAAAATAGAGTTCACGATGATAGTACAGCGTGTAGCGTGTACTCAGAGTTCGGTGAGTGTGGCAGTGGGAAAGGGTAGGGGGGCAGGGCTGGGAGGGAGTTGAGTCTCCTGACTGCCTGGTGGCAGAAACTGTCCTTGAGCCTGCTGGTCTTGGTTCGGAGACTCCGCAGTCTTCAGTGAATTGTAACGATGGCAAATGGTGGATCCATAAGTTTATTGTACCTTATGCCATCTAGTGGAAGAACCTTTCACTTAACATCGCTGGCATTGATGGATAAATTATAATACAGTATAGGGTAAAATTTCCCATGACACCCGATGATTGCTCTCATCACACTAATGCGCTACGGCGCAGTGGTTGGTCTTATTTCCATCCATCCATTCTCTCCGCTTCATTTATGAGCTGAAGGCACTGTGAGCTGATTTTCGGCAAAAAGCAAGTCAAACTGGTCAAATGTCAGAGAATTTTTGTAATCACCGAGTTCACATACAACTCTGTTGTTAAAAGTACAGTTTTGATTGACAGTCAGGAAGGTATGAATTGATTGATGTCTTTAATTTGTGCAAGTCTACATAATGTGGCATGCAGGGACGTTCTGGATTGAAACATCATCATTCCACCAATTTCAAGAAAGACCAAAGTTCTTGAATCCCTTTAATCAAAGCATCCATCTTAACAATTACTTTTCGATGTACATTGCTTCTCAGAGTGCTTCAAAGTGCTTCATTGTCCTGTTTTGATATTGAAGTGCCCGCAAACAAAAGCCCGAGCGAACCAATGTAGACCCTTCTCCACTTAGCATATGTGGAGTATGTCTTCCTAAGTACACTCCACCAAGAAGCGGTGTGCGTCCACCGTGAGCCGAACAGCAAAGAAAACACAGCGGTCGGTGTTGTCGCTCCACTCGTCCGTCACCCCCTGTCACACAGAGGACCCCTGACACGATGCCGCTCTCATTACAGCCCCACTGCTATGTCGCTTCCAGTCACTTATACCTCATGAATAATCCATCTCGACTCGCCACATCCCGATGGGTCGCTTGGCGCTTTTGACACGGATGGCTGACCCTGCCCTGATTCAAAAGCACCAGGCGGCGCTTCGTTCTTTTCACACTCGATCTTGTTGGAGAAATCCCTTCACGGAGGCCTGTTGTAAAACTTGTAAAGCTCGTGTTGACAATATAAAGTGATGTGACCTTAATATGGCAGCTTCGCAGTCCTATTGATGCAAATACTGCTTCCGCAATTGCCTTGGTGACGATAACTACAGATTATCGACTTTAGGGGTTTACTTTTTTTTCTTTTGATGACATCTCATCGTGCTCAAATATTTGTGCCCATTTGAGTTCTGACCTTGGATTTTTTGCTGTTATTCTTCACAATATCTTGAGGCAACTGTAAAAAGAATCAAGGAGCTTGGAGATGAAGTCATACCTTGGAGAATGGCATTTGCTGTGGTTGGAATGAGCATCAGGCTTGCTCAGACTCTTTTTGCTAATTTTTATATTGAGCCATGGTGCTTTTTTTTCACACCAGAGAAGTTTTACGGTACACCGACAAACATAAATGTCTCAAAAAGTACATTGGCTCCTCTGGGACGAATCCCAGGGGGTTCATGCATTATTGCACCCCCAGACTCATTGAGAGTTGGGGACAAAAATAAGTGTTGTCATGAGTGAGAATGCATGTGGTGTTTTAAAATCCATTTTAAAAAATCATATTTGTCTTGTCCTAACTGCCGACGGAAGTCACGCTATTGGGGATTATTTAAGTTACTGCCCCCGTGGAAGTGTCAGAAGTGACACATCTGGTGTCAGCGGCATTATGATCCTGTCTCCACAACACCCGTTGAAGGCTGCCGGGCCATCGTAACATCTGGAGTGCTAGAAAATAAAAGCTTTTTACATATACACAATCTCAATTGCATGCCTGCACTTCACTTTTTTTTTTTTTTTTACAAAATTCCATTCTCTTCTAAGAAAGAAAATGAACTACAGAGGGAAGAAAACAATTAGGACACAGTTCTAAACTAAGTAACCATTATTTTGTGTTTTTATATATTTTTTTAATTTAACATTATGCACAACTCTATGCAGCAATATAATTTGTAATATGTACATGTCTTTGTTACTTATTTAGAGGCATTTTATGCTTTGGAAAACATTGATGTCTGAATTTTGGGGAGTTTGGAACAGATTAGAGCATTTATATGGAAAACGTGGCTCGACTTGAAAAAATTCTCGTTAAAAAAAGAAATCCAAAACCAGTTCATTCCCGAAGTGGAGGTACCACTCTAAATAAAAGGTTTCACAAGTACTAAAGAAACAAATGTGTTGTGTGTGAATGCTAGAAAATAAAAGCTTTTTACATGTACACAATCTCAACTGCATGCCTGCACCTTGAATCCTTTCCATCCGCTCTGTGTTGAATATTTAAACCTTTCAAGAGCAGGACGCAAGGATAGATTCAGCTCCCATTTTTTAAACTACGAGGTAGACACACACGTTCATTGTATTTTCTGCTTTAAGCTGCTTTCAGTCTTTAATTTTTTTCCTTCCTATCGCTCTATTTCGCTGGCATTGATAGATAAACAAATATGTTATTTGTCCTCAATAAAAAGCTCTGCCACTGCCAAGACTGAGAATATATAATATGTATAAAATGTGTGCCTGAAATGTGAAAAAAGAAAACTAGGGTAAAATTATGGCACACCACCTGAAGAACACAAATAGGCTGATTGCAAACAATATGTTACAGCACAAGAATAATTAAGATCTCCGTGGGTGTCTTTTCTTCAATTTCAACGAGTGTATCTATCTGCTCACCGAAACAGACCCAGATTTAAGATTAAGTACATTTGTGACAATACGAACATCCGAGTGACGACGTTACGCTAACTATGAACATTTTTGCAGATACAGTATGTCGAAAAATGTTCGGAAAAAGATGCCGTAAATTAGATTTTATGTTGCGTGCCTTTTTTCCGGACAAGCTCACTTGTGATTGGCTGCGTACTGTGCTTCACGCACACGCACGCTACACAAACGCAGTAGAGGTTTCAAGGCCTGGATTATTACGTGACGGACACCATGGCTGACCAATCGGCGCCCGGCTATGGTGAATTGTTGCCTCCGAGAACAGGCCCCGATCCGAAGTGCTACTTTACCATTGGCTGCGTAGAGTATGTGGGCGGGAAGGAAATCCCTCTTCCCAGTTGACGCTCCAGGAACACGCAGTGCATAACAAAAAGTAATGGCGCGTAAATCGGTAATTAGGTGCCAGCATTCAGTAATGGTTTACTGAAGACCCAAGGATATATGTCGTCGTACTGCAGTAGGTGTGGATTCATTTTACGACTGTTAGACCGCCTGTGTTTTATACTCCCCCTTCAGTGTTTACATACATTCCATACAAAATATAGCATTACGATCAAATTCACCTTACGAACGACCGCTCGGAAAGTATCTCGTTTATAAAGTGGGGAAGCTCTGTACTATAAATCATCATTAACGTAAACAATTGTAAACATTTTGTGATGTATTATCCCGGGAGATATGTGCCTTAGCTCCACAAAGTTTTAGAAATGCTGCCTTACAGTGTCATTTCTAAAATACGACAAATATATTTCCTTAACATGACAACAACTCCAAGCTACATTTGTTTCCGAGGCTCAGAGCCACTGGGCATGTGTCTTAATTATCCGTCTTTTACTTCCCCTTCTCTCGCTGTTTGACTTTGTCGGCTAATTGGCTCTGTCTCTCTCGTTTCCAGGACGACAACTCTATGTTTTTCCAGTTCGGCCCGTCCATCGAACAGCAGGCCTCGGTCATGTTGAATATCATGGAGGAGTATGACTGGTACATCTTCTCCATCGTGACCACCTATTACCCGGGCTACCAGGACTTTGTCAATAAGGTGACTAAACAGTCGTTAGCTTGCTAGTGTCTGTATCACGTATGCGCTGTCGTTTGTCGAAGCGTGAGGCGCCAACACAGTTGGTGGTTGTACCACCTGTCTGCAACATTATCATCAGAGTGAATGAGCTGCCTTTAGAAATGAACATCAGTTCAGGACAAGCTGAGGTCAGTGAGGAATATTATTTCATCGAAAGAACATTTACTTTGGAGTTAAGAGATTCACTTAGCTCTTATTATATGTCGCTTTGGAGCACATTAGTGGTGCTTTCAACTGAACGTGTTCCCCCTCAGCTGTAGAATCTGCTGAAGTGTGTAAACGCGCGTGCTATTTTTCAACCCCACCAAACCCTATTTTGTAATATCTGAATAGAAACGATGAAGCGGCTCCATAAAAAGACAGCCAAAGTGGAGGACCCGATCATTCGGCCTCCAAACTATAATTTCAAGCTTTGAATATAGATAAACGTTAGCAGACTGATATAAATGGAGCGCATGTACCATATTCTGATTGCTTTCATGGAAAAATAAGCAGAGCGGGTGAACATTTATTTATTTATTTATTCTAAATGGAGCTGCTCACTGAGGCTGGAGGCTCCTTATCTCTCGGGCCAAGCAAAGACTTTCTAGGCGATACTTTGAGATCCTCAGTTATGCACAACACCAGCTGCACACTTGATCCTCATGGAAAACAAAAAATTAGACTTTCCGTCGGGTTTTGTCAGCTCACCATTCCACATGGTGTTTATTTATTCTGTTTTAGTGACGTTAAAAACATGACATCACATTGGATTTCAATTTGCGGCTGGATTGATCAGAATTGCACGTGTGCACAAATTGATTGGAGATCGATCGACATCCATTGAGGATAAGGTAGATGTTGGGTTATTTTTTATCGTTCGCCCTTGGTTCATTGCTTCGACGGGTGTTGATGGAGATCGATGGTTAAATCATCAGGGAGCCAGGACTTGAACAGAAAGTTGATTTAATTTGGAGAGCACGGGCATTGTGGTGCGGACGGAGGAGGGAGCGCATGGAGAGAGAGAGAGAGATGAACGGGCTGCAGGAGTATTTATGCGGTGCATAGCAATGACGCGACAGGATGTGACGTACTAAAAGTGCGACATCGTGTAAAGGAAGGCAGGATATGACATACGAGGAAGTTCAAAATGTAAACAAAGATTACAGAGCGATGTTTAGAGATGTTTGTATGGCGAATTACCCTAACAGTAGAAGTTCCTTGATCGTATAAGGAGGAGCAGTTCTCTCAGAACTCCACAGAAGTTTCCTCTTCTATTAATAGAAGAGGAACATAGAGACTCTCTGGATAAAAAGGATGATTAGCTCGTCTCTTTTTTTTCATCAGGGCCACAATTTAATTGTAGTTCTGATTGCTCCATAAAGAATAAGCATAACTTTTATCCGAACACGCTTTCATTAAATAAATGGCCTTTGCAAAACTGCACACCAATTAAAACAACAAGATACAGAAACGAAACATAGAGACATTAGGATTTAACGATCCACGCAAGCTCGAAGTTGTAAATGACAGAGGTCGCATGTCCTCACTGCATGTTTACCAAACTTGTACAGTTGCAAAGTACGGAAGATAATTAGGAGAAATGAAGAAAAGTAATAATAAAGTTGGCAAGATTCTCACTTGTATCTCGGAATTCTGACTTTAAAGTCAGAATTTTGACTTTAATCTCAGAATTTTGACTTTAATCTGAATTGAACCAGAATCTGTTTTTTTAAATCCTTACTATAATCTAAGAAGTGTGACTTGATTCTCAGAATTCTGATTTTAAAGTCAGGATATTGACGTTAATCTCAGTATTCAGATTGTTCTAAGAATTCTTACTTTAAGAATTCTTTTCACAGAATTCTTATTTCAATCTCAGAATTCTGATTTTAAAGTCAGAATTTTTTACTTTAATCTCAGAATTCTGGTTTATTGCACAGAATTCTAACTTTATTCTCAGAATTGACTTTAACCTCAGAGTTCTGCTTTTTATCTAAAAATTCTTACTTTGATCTATGAATTATGACTTTATTCTCAGAATTCTGACTTTATTCTCAGAATTCTGACGTTAATCTCAGAATTCAGATTTTTTTCTAAGAATTCTGATGTTATTCTCAGAATTCTGACCTTAATCTCAGAATTCTGACTTTAAAGGCAGAATTTTGACTTTAATCTCAGAATTCTTTAGTTATAATTCCGAGAATAAAGTCTTCAAGTCTTACTTTAATGTAAGAATTCTTACATTAAAGTAAGAATTCTTAGATAAAAATCGGAATTCTGATATTCTGAGATTTAAATCAGAATTCTGAGATTAAGGTCAGAATTCTGAGAATAAAATCCGAATTCTTATATTAAAGTAAGAATTATTAGATAAAAATCAGAATTCTGAGATACTTCGGTGTTGAGTGAACGCTGGCGCGTGTGGCTGCCGCTGCTCACCCGCAGAAAAAAAATATCCTGTGACTGTAAAGTGTCCTTGAGAGTTTTGAAAGGCGCTTATAAATCAAATGTGTTATTATTAAGTCAGAATTCTGAGAATGAACTTAAAATTCTGAGGTAAAAGTGAGAATCTTGCCATTTTTTAAAAATCGTTGGCCCTAAACATCTTCGATGGCAAAGGAAGGTGGGTGAAACCCTTGAGAATAAAGTGCCGCATAAATGCAAATGTCATCCGTGGCGTGGATATCCATGGATGCAGCCACCTCGTGTGATGCAGGAACAGGGTCTGTTAGCAGTTGCGAGACATGAGGCTGCCGGAACAGGGACTTGCAGTGTTCACGTTATGCCTTTTGATCTCTCTTTATCCGTCAAGGTCCGCAGTACCATCGACAATAGCTTTGTGGGCTGGGAGCTGGAGGAAGTTCTCCTGCTGGATATGTCAGTGGACGACGGTGACTCCAAAATCCAGAACCAGCTGAAGAAACTGCAGAGTCCCGTCATCCTGCTTTACTGCACAAAGGAGGAGGCCAGCACCATTTTCGAGGTGGCTCATTCTGTGGGACTCACCGGTTACGGCTTCACGTGGATCGTTCCTTCCTTGGTCGCCGGAGATGCGGACCACGTGCCTTCTCTGTTCCCCACAGGTGAGCATACCCCCCTCATCATGTCCGCTCAACTGTCATCTTTATTTATGAATGGTTTCTGTTACGTTTTATCCTCTGATGTGTGCAGGAAATTAAAGTAGAGTCGTACTTTTACGTTTTCTGCTGACCACATAGAATCATCTGTAATCGTGACTCTACATTCATATTAAAGTTGGAAAAAAATGGCGATGTCTACTGCGTATGTCCTTTATAAGTATAATATGGGCAATGATAACATTTAAAAGAGAATCATGGAGGCAGAGAAAGTTTACAGACGTTTTCACAGAAGGCGCTGCTTCATTAATTTCTATTGCTTGTCAGTTGCCTTTAACTCTGCTGCTGGCCACGCTCACGGACCTTATCTATTAATTGCACACATTCCCCCAACACATCTTTACTCACCGTTGAAGCCTTTTCTCACAGACAAATCTGAGAGGTCAGCCGAGATTCAATTAAATGTGTTAGCTTAGACCAATGGCAGTAATCACAGGAAAAAAAAATATGTGACAATCCAAAAATAGGACAAATATTGGGGATAGCGCCTAAGCCTCACAGTGCAGAGGATGTGGGTTTGATCCACTGTCCGGCCTCCTTGTGTGGAGTTTGCATGTTCTTCCCGTGACTGGGTGGGTTTTCTCCAAGTACTCTGGTCTCCTGCGGACAAACGTCTTTACTGTAAAATGCAAACCAGCCAAGGATCATAACCACCAAAACGCTCTGGTTTATTGGTGAGATAGAGATGCGTGCCGACATCAGTCGTTCCTTATGCTTGGATGGCCAAGCATAACAAAATGAGCTGAGGGCTGAACCACAGTTTCCATGTTGACAGTTTTTCATTTGTGTGTTCCTCTTGAGAGGGTAAAAAGATCTAGTATGTGTGTATATACATATTACCATATTAATAATACATAGTAACATATTAAAGCTTTGGTTCCATAGAGTGCAGTTCACAGTTTTTCGTTAATTTCCTGTCATGTGTCAGGAAGGGCATCCGACGTAAAAGCTTGGCCAAAACAAACATGTGGATCAAACCTATAAAGATGGAGGACACTGATTTGCTATGGCGACCCCTTGAAGGGAAAAGCCGAAAGGAAAAGAAGACACTTCTTCCTAGACTCGCATTTAAATTTTTCGGGGACCCTGCTACGTTGTTTGTATATGTTTTTGCTGCATGTGTCCAATTGGCTGTATTGTAATTGAACCAATTCTTTTTTCCTATTTATTTATTTATTCATCTAGTTATTTATCTATTAATTTATGTATGTATTTATTTATCTACATGTTTATTTTTGTATTTATGTATTTATTTGGCTTGTATATATTTATCTGATTTTATGTATTTATTTTTTTTACTCATTTGGTTTTTCTGTATTTATTTATCTGGTTTTATTTAGTTATTTATTTGGTTTTATTTATTTATTTAGTTATTTATTTGTTATTTCTTTATTTATCCTTTATTTATTCCTTATTTATTTAGTTATGTATTTGTTTTTATTGTGTATTTATTTATTTGCTTGCATCGAATCAAATGCACCTATTTTGGTTATTAGTATTTTGGTACATAGTACATGAAGAGTACAAACTCTTCATACAGGTCATTCTAAAATGAAATATTAAACGGTGTTGTCAATCATTGTCATGATGGATGAATCCATCTCTACCACTTCCTCTTCCGTCCCACGCAGGACTAATCTCGGTGTCATATGATGAGTGGGATTACAACATTGAAGCCAGGGTGCGCGATGCAGTCGCCGTCATTGCCACGGCAACATCTACCATGATACTGGATCGCGGGCCTCATACCCTGATAAAATCCAGCTGCTTCGGGACCCCCGACAAGAAGAATATCAACACTGGTCACTCCAAGGAAATACTCAGGTGGGCAAGGATTTGATTGTATGCAAAAATTTGGGGATGGTTAGTTTAAATGGGCAATTTGGAAGAAAAAAAAATGATGAGCAAGAAATGCACAATGAACGATCAATTTTTATTTCCTTTGCACAATTTGGTTTGATCTAACGAATTACCGTAATTTCCGGACTACAGAGAACACCTGATTATTAGCCTCACCCACTACACTGTGAAAGAAAAAAATTGTAACTAAATAAACCGTGCCTGTCTGTAAACCGGATGTGCTCAAATTGAAACATGAGATGTTTATAAAGAAAGACGGTACACAGAAAAAAAGTTTTAATAGTATACCTTAACTTTTGTTTCAAAACAGTGCTTGTTAAGCGGCAGCAAAACAACAAGCATTACGGTACCAACACAGCCCAAACAGGGCTGCTTAAAAAAACATGTCGGTAAAGTCACTGAGACACGGAAGAAACACGTTAGAACTCACTAACAGGGCTGGCTACAAAAACATAGCAAGTCACTGAGAGCCGTCCTCATCTTCCTCCTGTGTGTCGGATTGGAATAGTGACAGATATTCCTCGCTACACACTCCCATTCTCTCTTTCGTTGTCGCATTAAGTGTCACTTTCATCCTGAGGTAAATTCACTCCCAAGCTAGTGCTGTCCTCTCCGTCACGGAGGAGACCAGCTTTTCGAAACCTGTGTTGGTGATGGTTGATTTTTTTCCACACTGCTCCACAAGTTGCTCTTCGCATACAGCCAGTTTTGGTTAACAAATTCTCGCCTCTGGTTACACAAGCCTCCCATTCAATTCGGAGGGCCACATTAAAGGACAACCGATGTCACTTTTTTGTTTAACTGATACCAGAAAAACGTTTTATAGCATCGAAAATACCCAAAACACGCAGTATAGTAGTCAAATGCAAAACACCAATAACATTGACTTAAAGTGTGCAAAATCTGCAAAAAATTGAGCTGCGAATTGGGCATTTTCAGAAAGTCCCGCCCCCGGTTCGTGACGTCACGCCAAGACGTCTTGCATTGCTAGTGAATCAAAACAATGGCTTCAGATTCAGAGAATATGCTTTCTTATTACACATCCAGTTATGAATAGGATTCAAATAATTCTCAAGAGGAAAGCATACATGTTTGCGATCGATTAAATAATTTATTTTTGCCATTTTGAGGAAACAATGGGGGAAAATCTCTCACACAAAAAAAAGAGGCACAAAATGGCGACCTCCTGTGGCCACCTCCGTTTCCACAGGCTGATAAATTCCTTATATGGCGCTTGGACGCCCTCTTCTGGCCTCCTGGCGACTTTTGGGTGCGACACGAGGTCCTCAGACCAAACAGGTACAGCAAAATACATTGACGTGATGGAAGCACCGCTACAATGCGTCATTTTTACGGTGAAGGGTGGTCCTTTGGTGACGTCACGTACGGACTCCTCACCAACTCAAAAATAAGACTTCCTGAATATTCAGCGCGAGTCTTAAAACGTAAAATATAGCTATATGCTGTGGAATCTTTGTAAAATACGCTCAGTAGAAGTCATTTGAAGCCATTTTACACATTATGGACACAACTTGTCTCGAGACGTCGGTTGTCCTTTAAACTTGCGTCTTCCTCTGCACTTATATTCGGGCTTACCTTTAGTGCTCGAGCGCCCCATGGCGGCCGTTAGTAAAAAAATCCATAAATTGGCCGCATCGTTGCATAAACCGCAGGGTTGAAAGCTTGTACGGCGGCTAGTACGGTATGTTCATTTTCCTCAGTCTGGAAAATTATCACATGACCACATGCCACACCATATGTGACGTGAGTCTCAATGTGATGATTTGTGGGATGAACACACAGACTACCGTATTTTCTGCAATATAAGGTGCATCTAAAAGCCTTCATTCTGATTCAAAAGCTGACAATGTGCCATATAATCCAATGCGCTTTATATATGGATAGGTTTTAAAATATTTTATTTGTTGAAGGTGCGCCTTAAAATGTGGTGCATCTTATATATGGAAAAGTTGATAGATGTTTCATCCTGATGACAGCTGTCATCGTCCTGCATGAAGCACGAATGTAAGATGTCCAATAACAGGTGAAATCTTAGGAATTTGAGTCGAAGCCCGGCAGAAATTAATCATAGTTGGACTTTCATTGCCGGAAGCGGAGTGAAAAATCGATGCGGTGCCGCAGCAACCACGCGCATGCACTTCATCAAGACCTTTCATACAAACACGCAAGCGCACAGACACCACACCCAAGGAGAGTGTGTTAAGCAGCAAAACGAAACCTTTTAACTGCAGATAAAAAAACACTTACTGGGAGACAAAAAGCATTCTTTGTTCTCCTCCCGTGAACATCCTTGTTTTGCCTTTTGGCACATTACAGAAAAGCAGGAGCGTGGCTCTTCAATAATTCATCCCAGTTTAAATTCACGGCGAATGTTTTAGCGCTTCATTCTTTTCACCTTCCGCTGCGGGACAAGCACATTTGGTGGAAAAGACAAATAAAAAGAGATTTCTTCAACCACATGTATAGAATTATGTTTTCGCGTGAACTTTAGACAAGATCATTTAATTTCTGTATTTTTTGTGTGTGTGTTTTTTTATGTTGCAGCCAAAATTCGCATGCAATTAAAAGTGGTATTTCAAGTGTTGCGCCACACAGAATGCTAAGGCACACATTCACCCCGAGAGACGAAAGCAATAATAAGGCCATATGTCTGCGCGCAGTGCGGGAGGATAGCTACAGGCCACAGCGGGCCGCATGCAGAACGTATTAACGTGCCTTCCTGTCAGCGGTGATGGACGAAAACGGGAGGCTCCTGTGAGTCATTCAGTCACATATGAATTTAGGCGGCTGCTTGACCTTCTGGGCGCACGCAGCGCATCTACATACCCATTAAATACACACGGAACGAGCCAGTTGCACGCTCCGACATATCCACGCTAAGTACAGATCTTGTAATATTAATGAGATAAAGTAATAGAGAGATCTGCAATGTTGTCTCGGGGCCCGACGGAGAGAATGATGGAATGAGAAAATGTGCTTCAAGTGGGTGTAGATGAGGCGCCGAGGGCTTTTTGTGCGAGGAAAGTTCAGCGAAAGAGGTGTTTCGATGCGTTATTAATTATGATGGTAATTTGTTGATTCTGTGTGTATATTTAGGCGAATGTGACGGCTGACACACTACCTTGCTATGTGATGATTAACAATTTGTCAAAAATGTGTGTTTTTGGACTCTTACTGAATGTGTAGATGAGTAGGTAGGGAGGTAGATAGTGTAGTGTTAGGTTAGAATATAACAAGCTAATGTTACTTTTAAAATTGTAACAATTATGAACGCAATTAAATATTTATCTCATTGTGCAACGTTGTAACCTAACAATTGGCATGTTCCTTGTGAGAGGGATGACCAAAAAAGCCAGCAAATTGCTCACAGATTATTTATTCCTAACAATTTGATATAATACAGTATTCTGGGTCTCAGCTACCTGACTCAGAAAATATTCATGTGCCCACAAATCAGTAAGAGAGACAAAAGACTGAGACTGGGGAGCCCAGATTTAAAGGTGTACTCCATGTATATTCAAGAATCCAAGCCCCCGATTTGGTCCTTCCTCGTATCTGGTTCACGTCTCTGGTCCCGACCTCCAGGCGGGGTGGACGGTAGATCAAAAGTCCCGTCTGGTGATCCGTTTCTCCCCAATGTTGCCTCAAAATGGCATGAAATAAATTCTTTAATCGATTGCAAACAAAAAAGTGACGTCGGTTGTCCTTTAAATGATACATTAGTAAAACACGGTCTTCTTGATTTAAATACCAGTCCCCTGGGTGTCCCACGGTACTAGCACCAACAACCATAAACCAACAGAACATAGACCTTTTTATGAGTTGTCTTTCCATGAACTGATTTGTAAC